>NW_015151965.1:63076-73098 GCF_000732505.1 Cyprinodon variegatus | reverse complement strand
TGTGTGCTGTGTCACAATGACAATGGGAGTTGGAGGAGTTTCCCAAAGGGCTTTCACTTTCATCTGTTTGCTTCTTATTTTATTTTCAACCATAAAATGAAAACAACATAAATAATTTCCACAAACTCGCCGTCATTATTTTGTGGGTCGCATCTCAGCTCAGCATATGTACAATCACATGAGTACTAAAACAAACCCAAACAGGTCTCACTATCTTTGCTGGGCCTTTTCATTGACTTCCATTCATTTCTGAAGCCTAACTGTGACCCTTGCCCTAACCATTACAGGTTCATACCTAATCCAACATAACCTCAAATCACAACTTAGTCCTTAACGTCCTAAAGGTCCAGGCATCGGGCCCTACAAGGGGTAGCTGGTTCCCAAAACATGCTATTTTCCCTGAAAATAGACACGGCAGGCTTAACTTAGTCCAAATGTCATCTGTAGTCAGGAACTACCACAAAACACGAACAGCTAAAGATGAAAGAAGACGTGGTAGAGCGCTACTTTGATCAGAGGCTGCTTCATAAACACCCCCAAACAGAAACCCACACTTAAGGCATGAGTGGAAGCAGGCATGTAGCTGGGGACAAACAAAAGGTGAAACAAAATTCAGTTTCACTGATCATAGGATGCCCATAATCAAACTTTAGTGTTTAAAATACAGTAGACAAGGAAAGTATTCAGACCCCTTTAAATTTGTCACTCTTTGTTTAATTGCAGCCAAAAATGAACAGTATGGGAATTAAATATGTGTCACAGCAAAGGGTCTGAATACTTGTGAACTTTTGATATTTCTGTTTTTTGATTATAAAATGGCTGCAATGAAACAAAGAGAAAAATTTGAAGGGGTTTGAAAACTTTCCGTACCCACTGTATCTGGAATTCTACCAAGTAGAGGGGCGCTGATACCACTATTCATGACTCACAAATCCAAAAAGGTTGTTTATGATCATCTGTAGACATTTTGGAAGTCAATCAGTGATCATGATTTAAGTAAATCTTTTTAAATAAATAAGTAAATATTGGGGAAAAATCTTTGAGGTATAGATTTTAACAGCTGTTAGCAATGGCTATATTTTCTTATCTATAAAAGCTAGTCAGATATTAATGGTAAAGATAAATCCAAGAAAAAAAGGGACATCAAAAAACTGTAAAATCTCCTAGCCTCATCATGGTTGCGAGTTGTCAGGGCAAAACCTTCAGGAGGACAGAGCATGGTAAGCCAAAGCAGCTCATCAATCTTTTATTTTCAAATGTAGCAGGATAGTGGACATTTTACCCAAATACTGATACATGATAATTAGACTTGGACAACTTTCTGTGTGCACTTTGTGTATACAAAAAAAATTATAATAATAATTTTGTACACCTGTAATGATATTTCGATTTGTTAAAGTGCAGCAGTGATAAAATGTAAACAGTGTGGGTTTGATCCACACTGTTTTATAACTGAAATATACACAGATGATTATAATTTTCGTAATTAAAGTCTTAGGGAAATGACCGTTCCAACCTTTGCAGTTCGAAATTCTCCCGAGTGGTGCACGACTTTACACGAGTGAATAAAATTTATTTGATTGGTTGTTTATCAAAAGGACCGGATTGTTGTGGCAGAAGTTCGCAAGCAAGTTTGATTGTGGCTGGTTTCTCTGAAGCATTGTTGCTAACTAATTAGCAACTTAGTGCTAGTAGGTTCCCAATGGGAAATTACATTGGTACCAAGTAGCACTAAATTGGTGACTTAGCAATGAACCTTTAAGGAACGCAATGGACAGCTGAAACAGGCAAGAGGAGGAGAGTTTTGTGTCGGAGGTCGTGAATGAGTCTCCTCCGTCATACATTTTTTATTTAGAAGGAGGAAAGCGGGGACAAAGATGTTTTGGAAGAGGAAGCCAGGGAGGAGAAGCTTCTTTTGTGGTAGATGGCTTAAAGCCATACATGTTTGAGCCCTTGCAACACTGCCAATTATGTTAGCTCTACGCCTGCCGAAGACACAGACGTCCATCCCCATGAACACCGGGCTGTAACTCAATAGTAAAGCAACAAAGAATAAATTATTCTTATTTCAACCATTGCATATATTAGCTGCAAAATATGAATCCAGATGCTATGACCAAAAAAATTGATTGACAGATTACCCCTGATATTTTTTAGGTGTTCAGGCTGACGTATAACTAAACTGGCCTCGCAGAAGATAACGAAAAACCCCCCGAGATTTTAAGACAGAGTTTTTGGACAATATCATCTGATAGAGTACATTTTTTATACATTTACATTATACATTTAAGCCAGAATGATTTCCCTACGACTTTAAGAAAATTAACCCCTGAGTCAAATCTTTGCCCCAAATGTCACACAGCCACATTTGAATAGGCCCAGTATCAAAGCATAACTGTAAGACAAAATAGGGCATCTTATATAAAGATATACTCTCATTATATCCTTCTCTAAATATCTTGATGCATTGCCCAGGCCTTTTGAATTTAAGATAGCAATCTTTTTTTATCCAAACAAGTACATGTTTGGATTTTTACTGCCTCGAGGAGAAAAACAATCGAAGAAGTACAGCATAGTTGACTCTCCTGGACAGATGTGTGTGAATTGACCAGTAAACAGAAAAAATGTGTCTCACCCAGGCTGTGCATGCCTCCATCGCCATGTCTATGATGTACGTGTGATGCCTGTGAGAGGAGGGAGTGGTCTAGAGAGGAAGGAGGAGGTGAGCATGTGAGTGAGGGTGGGGCTACAACCAGAAGGTGGGAGGTGATCAAATGGAAGGGATGCCAGGTTCGTACGAATTTCAGGAAGGTGGGAGGGGTGCAAAGGACAAGAACAGCAAGTTCATTCCACAAAAAAAAACAAAACAAAAAAAACCCCCAGAAACAATGTCACCAAGGTCAGGCAATAAGTTTGGGAGAAAGTTGGTCGAAATCAATGGCACAATTATTAATTTAGTGACACAGGCAGGAAGGATTAAGTAATTTTGTGAGTTTAACATCAAAGGAATGCAGGAAACCCAGAAGAGGGAAAAACACAAAAATGACAACACAAAGAGCACACACACAATAAAAAAAAAAATCATTAGTGGCATTTCACTGATCACCCTGACATGTTGTTAGCATCATGTTAGCTTTATTAGCGGTTAGTCAGCTGGCAAACAGAACAAATCCATCCTTATCATAGAGATTAAGCAGAGAAATCAGAACTACAGATCTGAAATAAATATAAAAGCAGATTTGTTCTGCCTCATGCTAACCATCAAATTATTAACTTCATTGTGATTATGTGTACCCAATAAACAGATGGAGTCCAACACATTTCCAGTGCTTCAGTTATTCTAAAAACAAGAACCTGAGAATACTAAGCATATTTTTTTCTGTAAGATCAATCAAAGTACCTGAGCGGGGCTTCAGCCCAAAAGGCGGACTGGATAGTGAAGGAGGTCCCATGCCTGGAGATCTGTCTTCCCGCTGCAACAACAGAAAGGAAGCATAGCTATGAAAAGTCAATCCTTAGAACATTTATAGAACAGACAGGTAATATTTTCTGAGATGTTCGAGCAAGTTACATAGACTCAAAAATGTCTCAAACAAAAAGCACAGAAACACAAACTTCTGCCATGAAGCTTTATCAACAGAACTTCAAAAATTGAAGTTAAAGGCAACTGCATAACTCCTTACACAGCTCTTCTCATCCTACCTTTAGTATTTTAACTCTCGAACAGGCAAACATAACTGTTTGCAGCACGTAGACATTTATAGCCATAGCTTTATCTTCAGTAATTATCAGAAGAAACCAGTCTAAAGTAACTTTGTGATAAACCAGTGATAAAGCAATGTTTAAATTATTGGGAGAAGTGTTTACAGGAATTGTTTTCACTAATCACAAGTCTTATACGGGTGTTATTTCTCTGCCCTGCCACTTGTAGGCAGTGTGTTTTTTTAAGTAGGTGCATAAATGTTGCTTTAAATAGGCTTCTTCAGCAGGTCATACAGCACACGTGAAAGGGTATCTAGCTACTTTTGTATATTTTTTTTTTTATTCAAGAAAAAAGCGATCTGAAAGGGGTAAATCATTATGAGAGTAAAATAAATGTATTGGAATTTTCTTTTTGATAGAAAAAATCATATGTATTTGAGACTGCAGACAATGTCTTGAGAGAAAATTGACCTTTGGAAAATAATTTCCAGGAGCTTACAGCTGTGCTGATGGGTGGGGTTAAAAGTCTGTGAAGTTCAACAACACTTCTGCAACTGGGCAAGATGGCATGCATCGCATTTGTGTTATGTAAATAACCAAAATGCTCACATGTGCAATAGGCTGCCAGATGAAATGTGACACATATAAGGGAGCTAAGCCAGTTAAAAAATAAACAGCAAAAACAAAAACACAACAGTCAAATTACTAAGGAAGCTCAACTGAAGACAGTTGACTCTGATGGGCTGGACAGAGCCTACATCTAGAGGTCTGCTGCTACCGTTACCTTCATATGCCAACCATACTCCTGGCATGCAAGCCGGGCCTCATACTTGGCCTTCTCTAGAATCATCTGCCTCTTCTTCTGGAATTCATAGCCTTCCTCTTCCATGTGCTGCTACAGGACGCATAAAGCATTTAGGGAATAGGTGCTCTTGATTCCTAAAAGGTTTAAGACTTAACTCTAAATATTTGCATACTGCAATTTCCTTGTAAAAAGACAAGGCAGTTTTTAAAGAAATAGCCTGGCAGCAACTCAATAAGAATTGTAGAATGCAGAACTGAGCATAGAGGATATTTCTAAACACCAAACTTTTTTTTTCCTCACAAAAACATATTTAGCTTTGACAGAAGGGCTTAATTTCCGATAAAACGAAGTGAATTATCATCATCACGAAGGAATTTGAAAGTATGTTGAAAAACATACAGAAAATAAGAAATTATTTTCATCAAATAAAAACAAACAGCTCTAAGCCAGCTGCTTTTATGTAATAAATACATTTTATATCCACTGTGTTCTGTCTCAAGTTATTTAGGTACTATCAATAGAAAGTAACACAATTGACAATACAAGCTGCTAGCTAGGCATGTGCAAGAAAGAATTGATCAGGATACTTGAAATCGATTGATATTAATTTAACAAACTGTACCTTTGGTGTTGAGCTGCCCTCATCTACGTCCTGTCCGCTAAAAAGAAACAAAGGAGACAAGACAAGAAATATTAAGATCTAAGAACATATTTACAAAATCAAAAAATTCAATTAAATTAAATTACAAAATATTTGATCAATCGCAAAGGAAAATAAAATGTTGCAGCAATTCTTTAGTTTTTTTTTTAAGGAGGTGTTGTAGGTGTTGATAGCCACTGGCAGGAAGGATCTTCTGTATCGGTCTGTCTTGCTCCAGATCTGGGAAAGTCTCATACTGAAGATACTCAGTTGTTTAAAAATTTTCTGAGAAGTATGGTCACTGTTGTACATAATATTCTTCACTTTTTGAGGAATTCTTATTCTTGAAATAATCTCCAGAGGTTCTAGAGGAGTTCTTTGAACAGAGGTGTCCTTCTTTATTAGCTTGTTGAGCTTTTTTTTAAATCATTACCTCTAAAACCGTTACCCCAGCAGATGGTCGCAGAAGAGATCTCACTCTCCACAACAGAGGTAGGAGGTAGGCAGCATCTTGCTGCAAACACTGAAGGACCTAAGCTTCCTTAGGAAGTACAATCTGCTCCGTCCCTTCTTGTTGGCGGCTTCCCGTTTGTGTCTCCAGTCTTAATAGTTTTGAACTTGTTCTTGTTTCTTCTGAAATCTACAATTATCTCCCTTGTTTTGTTGACATTCATGATCACATGACTGTTTCTACAACATGCCACAAAACAGTTCTCCAGCCCTCTGTACTCGGCTTCTTGACCATTTTTGATGCAACCAATGACTGCAGAGTTATCTGAGTATTTCTGCAGATGATAGGGCTGTGTCTGGCACTGTAGGTCAGACATGTATAGAGTAAAAGGAAAGGAGAGAGCACCGTCCCCTGTGGTGCTCCTGTGCTGCTGTCTACTTGATTAGACAGTTGACCCTTCAGGCTAAAAAACTGTGGTCTTTTTATCAGGTAGTCTCTGATCAAGGTGATTGTTGATGCCTCTACCTGAGTCTTCTGAAGTTTCTCATGAGTAATTCAGGGTAAATTGTGTTAAAAGTAACAGAAGTAATGTGCCCAGAAAAGTGTCGGATTTTAACAATGTGAGGTTCTCCAGAAATACAGTAGTGCAGAGAATCGATGACTTATCAGCTAACTTGAAACTTGAGCTGAGAGACAACGCTTGTGATTTAGATTTGTACCCAATAGCTTGTGATGAGAGCACACGCAACACAGACAATGCACAGCTGTTAATTTTTTTGCGGGAAATAGATGATAACTCTTGCTGCACGGAGGAGCAGCTTGACATTATCATTTTGAACCAGTGTCGGTGGCAGTTGAGAAGATGGGGCTTAAGTGGGACCAGCTCTGGCGGGTAACAACAGATGAAGCTCCGGCCATGATGGGTGAGCGCAAAGGTATGGCATTGTTGGTGTGCGCCAGTGTAAAAGAGAGTGGACTGCTAGGATGTACTATATAATCCACCAAGAAGCACTGTATGCCCAGACTATCCAGCTGGGCGATGTTTGAATACTGTTATAAAAACTGTCAAAATAATTTGAGGTAGAGCACTGTACCACAAAGAATTTCAGATTTCCTATCTGATGTTGAAGCTGAATAGGGGGATGTACTCTACCATTCTCATGTGCACTGACTCAGCTGCGGCTCTGAGCTGCAGCAGTTTTATTTGCTGAGATCTGAAATCAACCAGTTTTAAAAAGAGAAGGGCCAACCGCCTCATGAGCTAAGTGACCCGGACAGGCTTGGCATCTTTACTTGATCTTATGCATCATCTGAATGCACTACACAAGAACATAGAATGTGCCTGTACACCTGTATGTGCACATAAAAGCCTTCTGCATAAAGCTCTGGCTGTTTGAGACACAACCAAAAGGCATAGATGCTGCATCATTCACTGCGCTGTCTGAAATCACCAAAGGAGAAATATGTGTATGTGACTGCATCTCTCGTGTTGAAATTCAACCAGCGTTTCCAATATTTTTCTCTCATTGAAAAACAAATCAAGCTGTTCTCCACCCCCTTCCTGGTGGATGCAGAGGAAGTGGAAGAGAGTCTACAGTTAGAACTAATTGAAATATAATTTGATAATTCTCTGAAGAGTCAACATCAGCTTCTCTCCCTCTCTGAATTCTATCACAGTTTGGATAAGGCCAAGTTTCCTCTGATGAGACTGCAAATAATTATTTGAGCACCTGTCTATCAGCTAGAATTCTGACACTCAAAGACATGTTAGTCTGCCTTCAAAATGTTCACCTCCACTTCACTTATTATCCTAAACTAGATGCACCTGTCTGAGGTCGTTAGCAGCATAAAGACACCTGTTCACCCTATACAATCAGTAAGACTCTAACATGACCAAGGCCAAAGAGCTGTCCAAACAGACTAGAGACAAAATTGTACACCTGCACAAGGCTGGAAAGGTCTACGGGGAAATTGCTAAGCAGCTTGGTGAAAAAAGGTCCACCATTGGAACCATCAGTAGAAAATGGAAGATGCTACTGTAAACATGACTGTCAATCTCCCTCTTGCAAGACTTCCTTCAGTTAGACTAGAGCATTGAAGATGGGTCAAGGTTGGTTATTCCAACATAATAATGACCCGAAGCACACAGCCTGGATAACCAATGAGTGGTTCTGTAAGAAGCATATCAGGAAGCATGGCCTAGCAACTCTCCAGACTTAACCCCATAGAGAATCTTTAAAGGGAGATCAGACTCTGTGTTTCTTATTGACAGCCCAGAAACCAGACTGATCTAGAGAAGATCTGTGTTCAGGACTGGGCCAAAATCCCTCCTGCTATGGGCGCAAACCTGGTGAAAAACTACAGGAAACGTTTGACCTCTATAATTGCAAATAAAGGCTACTGTACCAAATATTAACATTGGTTTTCTCAGCTGTTCAGATATGTATTGATATCATTCAAATAAATAGTTAAAATATCATACATTGTTATTTCTGGATTAAAAAAAATAATTGTTTTAGATTATGCCTCTCAAAGTGGACATGCACCTACGATGATAATTTCAGACTGCTCCAGGATTTCTAAATGGGAGAACTAGCAGGATGAAGGAACATAGCAGGGTGTTCAAAAACTTATTTTCCATACGGTGCAACCAATCTTTTAGGCACAAAAAAAAATAATTAGTGAGAACAAAATGGAGATGAGGTGAAATTATTTTTTGATGCTTTTTACTGCTTTACGTTTTTTGTCAAATGGAAAGAAGAACAGCACAACCGAAGACGTCTATTTTAAAACCATGCTTTGTTTAAAAGAGTAGAATTACAAGAATTAAGAGTCTTACATTCTGTTGCTGAAAGTATTACACATGCAAGTGAATACTTACTTATTAGATCAAGAGAAAAAAATCCCAAATGAGAAAAGGACAGACTGGATTTTCATATGGGTTATAACTCCTGCTATGTAGTTTAAAAAATAGCTAACGGGAGGGCAATGCATCTGTTTTCAGTAGATACTGGGGACTTAAAAAATTAACAACAAAAAAAACAGATGGATAACCTGTAGAATTCAAATTGAACTACTCGTATCAATCTAGGAAGGCTCTTGTAGAAAGTGTTTGCAAAAAGGAGGTACATTCAGTACAGA
The DNA here is from genome assembly GCF_000732505.1 of Cyprinodon variegatus. NCBI lineage: Eukaryota > Metazoa > Chordata > Actinopteri > Cyprinodontiformes > Cyprinodontidae > Cyprinodon > Cyprinodon variegatus. The sequence goes on along the minus strand of NW_015151965.1, from coordinate 64,359 downwards.
CAATTCATCTTGCTTGCAAGGCAAGTAAAAAATATGCAAGTTGTTCTAATTAATTAAATAATTTTTCCTTGTACAAACTTACATTAAATATACATGTTCATTCATGTTTATTATCACATCACAATAAAATAAACCTTTTAATTGTTTAAAGTGTTAAACTACATTTATAATACAAAGTTTCAGCCTTGTAAAGAAATACAGAATATTCTAAAAACATTTACATTACCAGCGCCTAGCTGGTGAAAATAGAGACAGTTTTTTCGAAATATCTAAAATGTAACTTTATTCAGACCGATGTCTATTAACTAGGGGTGTGGGAAATAATTGTTTTGGCTATATATCGTGATATTCGGCTACCCAATATAATATCGATCTTTCACTTCTTAGTATCGATTTTCAAAAAAAAAAAGGTTACATAAAACATTGATTTAACTGTGCATGCAGCACCAAAACTGTATTTGAGGCAGTCACAGTGGAAGAAAACCCCAAACAACATGGATAATAATACCTAATCGATATTTTCTGATGAAAATATACAGCACTTGCTGTTTTATCTCATCATTTGATTTTGATAGCTGGGGAAAATATGGCAATATATAGTGATACTGCAATATCATGATAATATCGTATCGTGACCCAAGTATCGTGCCATGTATCGAATCGCAACACTCATGCCAATACTCACCTCTACTATTAACACGATAAAGTAGGGCTGGAACGAATGGAAACTTACTTGAAGGACTCTTCCACTGTGGCTATCTCCACAGGGTAAAGTTGGACATCCTCCTGCTCTGTGCTCACTCTGAAACATGAAGTTTAAAAAATTTGTTTAAATCCTGCTTATTGTACCTGCTGCTGTTTACAGAATTTCAAAAGAAAACAGGATTCTGTAGTAATTATAAAGTTTCCTTAATATTTAGGGGAGATTAAAGCTGCAGTCTGTTACATTGAGAAGAGAGCAGACTTCGACTGAAAATTTGAAGAAAAACAGGTTTCACGCCACTCCCCCACCCTCTCTGCTTCACTCATGCCCCACCTCCAAGCTCCACCCCTCTCACAGCATCTGCACGGCTACCGCATGCGACCAAAAGCGTCCAAGCAGCGTGCGCGGCATGGAGTGTGAACTGTTAAGAGCGATAACAGTCACCTCCAAGCAGCTAGAGGCAGGGATGTAAAAAGAGCAAATGTAAGAGGCAGTAAGGGCAGTTTCTCTTTCGCTGGTGGCTGTCGCTCCGCCATGACTTCCACGCGCGTCCTCCTGACTGCGGCAGCCGGGCGGCAGC
>NW_015151965.1:28630-62996 GCF_000732505.1 Cyprinodon variegatus | reverse complement strand
TCCATCAGATGCTCCTCTGGCTGTGATTGGTTGTTTTGTCTCGTCCCGAAATATTCTTTCCAGATTGCAATACAGGCAGTAGGCGGGACCAATTGAAGCGGTTTTTTTCATAGGTTACATATCACATGTACTGCTGTCTGGGCATAGGGACAGTTTTAGCCCATATGACAAAAAAGTGATTTTTAAAAACTTACAGACTTCAGCTTTAACCTCCAGATGCTGTGTTCAAAGATTAATCTTTAAATCACACCTAAAACTAATCTTGAACACTGTTTTTGAATCTGAGTTAGTGTTAAAGTCTTCTGGGTTGGATTAACAGCAAGTTGAGGCTTCATTGCCCCCGTTTTCTCACCTGCTGGGGCTCTGCAGCAGCTCCACAGCTTCTTGTAGCTGGTTAATCATGTGAATTTGGAGCTCTGTGCCCCCCGAGACCTTAGACCTAAAACAAGAAAGTATAAAAGGGACATTTATATAAAAAATGTGTACAATGGATTCAAAAATTGTTGCAATGCATGCATATTTATGTTTTTAGCCAAAGAGGTCTCTGTGAACTGTATAAAATAATCCCTAACACCATTTGTCCAATACTAGAATAATAATAAGTATTTATAATATATATTTGACTTGGAGAATGTATTCTTTGCAGTCAACCAGGAATGGCATTAAAATTAACAAACTTACGTTAAAAGCCTTCAGCTGACCCAAAATGCTGCAGTCCGAGTTCTCATGAAAATTAAAAAGAGATTATATCTCTCCTACCCTCACTTCTCTTCATAGGCTTCCTGTTAAATCAAGAATAATTTCAAATCCTCCTACACACATATAAACCCTTAAATGGCCAAGCTCCATCTTATATCAGAGGTATGATTGTTCCCTATGTCCCTAACAGAGCACTTCACTCTGAATCTGCAGGTGTACTGGTGGTTCCTAGAATCTCTAAAAAAATTAAATGGAAGCAGATCTTTTAGTTATCAGGCTCCTCTCCTGTGGAACCAACTACCAGTTTTAGTCCCTGAGGCAGACACCCTGTCTACGGGTTTAAAGGTAGGCTTAAAACTTTGCTTATTGATAAAGCTTATAGTTAGAGTGGCTCAGGTTATCCAATGCTATCTCTATAGTTATGCTTAGACTGCTGGAGGACGGGGACCCCCTTTTCATTCTACTTCATTCCATCTCTTTTCTCCCATTCTGCAGAATTTATTAGTTCAATCTCTAACATAAGGTTCTATCTGCTTTTTCACATAGCAGCTTCATCCGGTCTGTTCCTGTTTGGCTGTGACGCCATCCTGAAGAGAACTATCAGCTGTGCATGTGTTCTCTTCATCCTCTGACATGGGAGCTGGCTCGGAGCTCGTTTGCCTGACTGTGTTTCGTGGACGGGGCCGCCTGTGGAGCTAGTTGACAGTGTCTCTTGAACCCCAGCTGGCCTTCGAGTCAATGAGTCGATGCAATCAACTGGTTTTTATTAGGTAGAAATCTTTGAACCAATCTGACGGTATGATCGGGCTGAATTGTCTCTTTAAAGTGCCCTGAGATGACATGTGTTGTCACTGAATTAGTTACACCACTCTGTGTTGCTAACTTTCCAGGCTCAAAAAGTTTCAGTCTAGACAACTGGACGTGAAGTATTCCTCTCATCCAAGACGCTTCTTTGGTTCTAACTAGTGGTGGGGAGGTCCTCATCACTAGTTAGAGCATGACCAAGCTTCACCATGACCTGGATGACAGAGAATCTTCAGAGACATGCGAGAGTGCAGCTTTTCTTGTCACATGATTAACCTTAAACTGCATAATGCTGGCTGGCAGAGAAGCTTTGCAAAGTAAAATCCATGATCATTTTTAACAAACACTTCTAAATATAGAGGCAATGCTACACTAGGGTATTTCAGAAAACTGGATCAGTCATATATTCGTTCAACTACCACTAAATAAAATGATTAGCCTGAAGGAAAGAATGAAATGCAATCCTCTGGATGACTTACCAAGGTGATGCATGTAAAAGCACATAGGTTGTGCTAAATAAAACTCTCAATGTTAAATGCTTTGAAAAGACTCAACTTTAACCATCCTCAGTATCAGTAAAATGTTTACAGTTAAGTCAGATGATTAACAAAGCTTAAGCAGCTATTGAAAAGCGACTGCATTTTTCACATAACATATTGTGCAACTTTAAGGTTTTTATCACAGAGTTGTTGAAAACTTAGGCACTTTTCTTTTTTCATACTTGTATTTGTTACTTTAAATCAAATAATCTTCAGACCCAAAATAAAGCCATCTCCAACTAGAGTGTAAGTGTAATACCAGTTTAAGTTGGTTTGTTACATCCGAGCAAAACACAGATTTCAGAAATCTGGGTTTCTGATATCTAAATCTCTTCTCAGTGCACCACTGCTTATTTTAACTTTAATTATTACTGATTTTGAAAGTTATATAAAATATTGAAATCGGCTTAAACAAAAATTTGTTAACTAAATAAGTTTCCTGAAAAAAATATATTTTCACAAGTAGCTGTAAGGTAAAAAGAGTAGCCTAAATGTATGAATGAAAGGCTAAACAATAAATCAAAGGATGAATAAACACTCAGAAGCTCTGTTTAACTGGATAAGCACCAGTGTTAAACTCACGTTTGTTCCATTGGCCAGTGTGGGTCTTCCTCTATCCTCAGTGGTTCTTCAAAGTCTGCAGCGGTTCGACCCTGCAAACAAACAGAAATCAGCAACAGCTGCACCCGTCACATTTCACTAAATCTCCACCAGCCATTGGCCAGAAGTCAGAGACATTAGCTACATCTCGCCCATTTAACAGCTCTGTTATATGAATTCATATTAAAGCAATCAACCTAAAGAGGATTATTTTCTATTAAAAAATTTTTGGGCAACAGCTCAGTGTCCAGTATTAAAAATCATGTCAGGGAGTTTCAGCCAAAAATCCTAACTTAAAACAGACTCAAACAACTCCAGTAGAGATGCATTTTGAAAAAGAGCTAAATTATCAGGAACTTCAAAAGCACTCTGAGAACACAGACCTCCACAGAGCTGCAAATCTTGCAAATCCACTCGAGGGCAAATTGTACTGCTTCCTACCAATTTATTGGCATATCATTAAAAGAAATTCAGCTATCACAGCAAAAATATTTTGAAGCCAAACTTTACTATGTTTGTCCAACTGTGAGTTGGTAAAGAGAAAAGCTGGGGTCTGTTCCCAGTGTTATTTTTTCACAAAACGTTTTTATCTTTTTGATATTGCTAATGGATGGATAGGTATTTTCCCATTGTCTTTTCCAGTTTGATTAATATTTAAGTGGCATTGGAGTCTCTGTCATCATATTTACACCCAAACAATGTACAAACTTTTGGGTTGCTAATTTAAAATTCCTTACTAACCCAAAAATATATACATTTTTGTAAAAAGATTCTTAGAGGTGCTAGAAATGGTTCCACATTGTTTTTTAACGCAGATTCTGTGTTAAATGTTGGTGATATTCTCCTTCTGCAAAAAACAGAATTATTTATATTTTCAGGGTGTTAGATGTGGAGGGAGCTGAATCTAGTGAAGTGAAGCAGTTTAGTCAACATCACAGCTTTCCGCAAGTTCCATCAGATATATAATGGAGCAAGGCCATTTATTGCTTCACACTCTAACAAGCCTGGAGTGAAACACAGAAAGAATAAGCAGCTCCATGGACGGATATCTTGCCTTGATGTAGTTGATGAAGCGAGAACTGAGAGACGAGCCTCTGTAGCTCATTGGGTCGTTCAGGGCTTCTGTAGGGCTTTCTTCTATAAGATGCACTGAGTCAGAGTTTGGATCCACTGCAATAAAGGAAATGGAAACTGTTAAACCTCTGTTTTATACGAAGTTTATAGGATTATCAGAGGTAAATATATGCTCAACTTGCAGAAGGAAAATTATCAGCTTGCTTCCTTTTCTTTTTGTTCATTAGAAACTGGTGACTTTACTGAGTTAGAAATACAAGGAAGGTTTTGACAAATCACAAACACAAATATCTGTACCAAGCATAGGGCTACAGAGTGCTTAGCAAAACTTTTCACCCCTCCCTCAAGAACTTATATTTTGTTCAAGTTTCAATACATTTTTGCTTGAACACTTCTAACTACAGCTATCGAGAATTTTAGTATTAAGGATTCGTATATTTATTTCGTTTTTTTTTTGGTTACATTTTACAAGAATCTTAAAACCATAATTTATAAATGGTAAAGATACAATTTATAAATAATAAAGAGATAGTTTATTAATAATTCATTCTGTTTTAAACTGAATCTAAATAATTTATAAAAGCTAAATATATAATTTATTAAGGTAAAGTGGTAGCCATTCAAAATGTCCCCACTTTCCTTGATGGGCCCTTGGCTGGTCCTTGGCTAGTCCCCTACAATTCCTTTTTAAACATCAATCATTGCACTAAAATATTCATTCTGTCATGATTTGCGGAAAGTTAGATCAAAAGAGAAGTATCATCTCCTTATCAGACCCTGTGATTCAGTGAAATGGTGGAGTAAAAAAAAAAATGCATGCTCAGAATGCCAGTGGCTGGAAGTTGAAAGGGATTTTGCTGGGAGCTGCAGGGAAGTGGGCAGCCATTAAGCATTTTGAATGGCTGCTACTGTATAAGCACACTAATGTTAGGGCTAAACTAAAATCGCAGGGCACTATAAATAAGTCCTATTAGGTTAGGCATGAAGCCCACTAATGTTAAAGTTAAGGATGAACTAAAATGGAAGGGCAAAATTATCTGTTTACAAATATTAATAAACTATCTGTTAATAATTAAAAAACATTGTTGCTTTATCATTTATAAATTGTGGTTATGATGGTAATTGTAAAGGGTTAACTTTTTTTATTAATCTAATGAAAAAAACAAATTTTAGTAATAAACTTTATGAACTTACAAAAACCTTTATTGTATCTTTTAATGAATCAAACATGAAATTAAAATGATCAAATTGTTCAAAACATTGCAACTTAATTGAAAAACCCTACTTGCAAATAAAAAAAAAACTTTTTAAAGCATTTTACTTTGACTAAGCCATCAGTGGCTCAGCTGTGGTGTAGGTCTACAGCACCAAATTCCTGGAGGTGCACATCACATCAAAAGGGCACAGAAGCGCATGTGCTTCTTGCCGAGGACTAGGAGAGCCCACCTGCCCCCACCCATCCTCACCACATTCTACAGAAGCACTATAGAGAGTGTTCTGACCAGCTGTCTCACTGTTTGGTGTGGAGGCTGCAGCGCCTCAGACTGGAAGAAAGTGAGGAGAGTAGTGAGAACAGCAGAGAAAATCATTGGGGCTCCTCTTCCCTCCATAAAAGACATTTCATCCCAGCGCTGCGTGTCCCAAACCCTTTAAATCATAAATGACCCCTCACACCCCCACCATGACAAGAGCAAGATCTTCCTGCTAAACCTGTTAGTTTATTGGAAGACCCCATCTCTGTAGGTGTGTAGTTGTGCCATCTTCTTTCCATAATTATATGACATTTATTTCTACTTTTTTGACAACTGTATATCATCACACCATGTTCCATTAAAATAGTCGACTATTTTGGTCTATCACAAGGAAATCATAATAAAATGCACCAAATGCTGTGGCTGTTACATAACTAAATGTGTAATAGTTTTGGGGGTAGGTGAACTTTATAAAGGCACCACAAAAAAAAGGGAATGCAAAACAAAACATGAATAAACGTAAACTGCATGAAACCAGCTTATTAGTTCAGCAAACTGCTGAAGTAATTCAGTATAAACACTAGAAATAGAAACGGAGAACCCACTTCTTACTCACATCAGCTCAGGAAATGTGCCACTCCATCAGCCTAACCCCATTAAAGCTGATTGGAGTCTATTTAAACAAAGTGTCCCGGGAGCTGCTGCTGTTCCCTGTTAGGCTCCCAACCTAGATCTTGATACCAAGCTCAAAGTCTTACAGGACCTGCCCCCCCCAATGAAACCAACATACATCTATTCTATCAGTTGACAGGCTTTCAGGATAGGCCCTGGTGAGGGACAGATGACATAAGAATCAAACATCTCATTTACACAGACTTAACATCTCTGAAATCCGAGTGAAACCCTGAAGACACCAAAACAATTACATGCTAAATACTTGCCTGTCATCAAACCATGCCACCAACAAGATTTGATGGGAAATGGCACAGCTCTCTTTGACCAGGATCACTCATTTATAATCTCCCCGCTGAAGATGCCCGGGAGGCTTTGCTGCTTCAGCACCAGTTCAGCTGGTTGTTCTTACTGGAAGCATGAATATGTATTTTCTAGATGAAAATTCTTAAGAATGTTCCACCATCATCTCAGACAACAGAAACTAATCACCTTTTTATTTTTTTAAATTACATGCACAATTGTGTTGCTGATTTGGATTTGTACTTCGACCAGCTGCATTGCTTCCAAATAAAACAGAAAAGAACTTTATTGATCTCACAACGGAGAAATTCACTTGTGACATTGGCTTTTATAAACAAACAGAAGGGGCACAAAGGAGGAAAAGGTGCATGAAGTATATAATGTGCATCCAGATACATACAGTGAATGGTAAAAAAATAAAGGAGGAGAGCTTTAAGGTGACTTAAATATACAGCATCTTATGTACAGTTAAGTGGTGGCAGGTAAAGTGCAGTTTCTGGTTTGTTAAATCTCCTAATCTTCAATTTTCCAGCAGGTTCTGAAGGCCTGAGATAAAACCTGGCATTTGGATGTTCATAACTTCCTCCATCTTGACAAGAAAATTAGTTCCAGTCCCAGATATGAAAGCTGCCAGCAACTCTAATCCTAGGTATGGTATCCATTTTGTATGGTCCAGTATGATTTTGGTTTGGTTTGCCATAAGCAGTTTATTTTTACAAACAGAATTGGGAAACTTCACCAGAGCTGGATATTTTTTTTCCATGGAAACAAAAGCCCCTCTGTGGAAGGAAAGGCCTTACATCTATAATATAAATATTATGGGACAGCTCTGAACTCCTTAGTCCAGTCTATGAAGAAAACTCCTTCACTAGTAGTGTCAGCCTCCCCTCTCAGTGTCAGTCTCTTCTTGTTACAAAGTTTGGAGAAATTACATGTTTTTATCATGACACTTGTACTGAGAGAGCAGAACTTTATTCAAGGTACATTAGATGTCCTTTCATTAATGGTAGATGTGACCAGAGGAAAACTGAATGCAGTATTTAAAGGTGTGTGTGCTCTCATGCAACCATTATGTTTTTTTGGGTCTGTGTCTTCTTGTGCGCTTTAACTGTTTCAGAACTACCCTCTACCATAGTTGCTGTCCTTCTTACCTGTTAGGGAGCTTATGTGTTCAATAGAGTCATCTTTGCCAATTCCCTCTTCCTCTGTAATGTTACTCATTGGCACGTTGAGACTCAGACTATCTTCATCTGAAGGCTGCAGGAAATGAAGCCAGCAATAATGTTAAGGTCATGTATTAAAATGGAAATGAAATAGTCAACCAAACTAACTTAATTCACAAGATTATGTCTTACTATTATCAATGATTATATTACAAAAGGGAAAAATATAAACATCAAAGAAAAAACAAAGCTTGGTTTTATAATTTTTTTGGTAATATGCTACAGCTTAAAACTGAATACTTTGGATATACCAAGATGTATAGATTACACCCATAAAATACTTAAAACATTTGGTTAGATGGTAGATGAAGCTAAAACAACACTTTAGCATCTAAATCACTTTGTTTATACTTTTAATCCCATTCACAGTGTGACTTGAGCATTAGTAAGGAGAACAGAGGCAGTTTGGGAGCCGGTACGTGTTTTGGGGCGAAACGGGTGACAATGCGACCTAGTGTGGCTACTGTTCACGGATCCCCATGGTTATGGATTCTATCTGCTGTCAGGAGGCTGAATTGGACCGTACTGTTCAGCCAATTATGCTTTACCAATGTTCGGATATTTAGATTGCTGTGCTGAGAGCTGGAAGTTTTGGACATGTTCCTGAATAATCCCCAAGCAGATACATAGAGCAGCCTGACATTTCAGAAATAAAGTCCACAGGATGGTGAAGGAGAACATGGACCTTAGGGTAGCATGGATAGGGAGAATCCTGGCTCCAAAACTGCCTCTTCTCTCCTTCCTACAGCTTTACTCACGGTGAACAGGCTTAAAAGCATAAGCAATGTGATTTAGAAGCTGGAGGGTCCTTTCATCTTCATCCTTCATTAAACCAAATGCTTTAAGCGCTTTTTTGTCACCGTTCGAGGTACTGCAACATGGCGGAGCCTTTAGCAAAATCTTATAAATCAAAAATTAGTTTTTCATTTACATTGTTCACATTTGTAATATAATCACAACATGACAATGGTAAGACACAATCTTGTGAATTAAGTTAATCTGTTTGACCATGTTATTTCCCCTTAAAAACATCCAAAAACCTTTTAAATATTCAGCGTTAATGTTACAAAAAAAATCTGTTTTTCACATGGACCAATAGACCTTAGCATCTCCTTACATTACCATATTACTTAATAACATTTTACTTAATACATTCTGAAGCTATTGAAGCAGTTTCTGAATCTAAGGTAACACACTGGAATGCAAAGTGATCACTTAATGTAAATCTGAGACTTAACTTTCAGAAACCTTGCATTAGTGAGCAGGAAGAGAAGTGGAATCTTCAAGCTAAATTATAACCCAATAGGAAATAAGCATACTGTAGCATGACGTGTAAGTATAAACTGATAAAAGCAGACATATGTAAGCATAGAATCACAGTGACAGCTTGCGTAGACAGAGTTACACATAAAAACATGGAGTACCTCGGTCGCAGACAGCCTCTTATCTCCGTTATCGCTGCCGACTCCAGAGTCGCTGTCCTGCTTCCTCTGCTGCTCCATGTCCTCCACACTGCAGACAAATTACACAGGTTACACACCTGACACACACACCCACAGGGGTTTGTGTGTCTGAATGAGTACAACACACTGAACAGAGAGACCTTTCCTTCTTTGTGTTAGTCCCAAACTTTCCTTTAGGATTTCTCTTTTCTTCACACGGCTTTATTAAAATGATAAAAAGCTGACCTTTCCCCATTCTATTTGATTTTTTTTATTTTAGTTTTATTTCATTGAGCTCTCAAGATTAAATCATTTCAATATTGGCTATATGACATAACATAATATTTTAGTATTTTTACTTATTGTATTTGTTTTTCATTCTTTTGTTCTAAAAGTTTCTTGAAATGCTTGCTTGCAGGTTTTGCTTGCAGGTTATCTCAGACTCTTATTTAATTTACTGTTTGGTAAATTATAACAAGTTATTTTATATCAAAAACTTTCTTTTTCCCTCTTATTTGTTTTCAAGAGGCATACACATGGTTGGGTATTAACACATAATTAAGCATGCTTTGTAAATTGATTTTATAAGACAGGTTGGATCACATTAGAAATTTCTTCCTTCTACACCTTTTCAATCAAAACCTTTGTAGCTGTACATATCAAAATGTGACATGTACATTTTAAACTGCTATTTAATGGAAAGACTCAAAACCTTAATGGAAAAATCTTTAAACCAGGCGCAGTTTAGTGTCCATAGTGGCTCATCTGTTTTCTCTACAGTATTCTGAGAAGGTGGTCATTTAATTTTTTGACCATGTAAGGTAAATTCCTACATTTAAAGGGGAATGCTGTTTTTTTTTACATTGGGCCCTTGATTTTATGTTATTACATCATGTTCTAATCACCCATATGAGTTTTGTGTCATTTGGAGCCTTTCTGAAGATATTCCGTTAGGTTATATCCAAGTAACGTCTTCCTATGGGCACAAACTAAACTGTTCATAATTTATCATTTATGGTACACCAGCATTCATAACATGTAGGCGAATCACTGTCCCCCAGACATCCACGCTTATATTTTTTATATTTATATTTTTTTAAAACAAAGCGGAGTGTGTATGACATCATCCGCGCGCTGGACACGCTGGAGTTGTGACAGGCAGCCCGGGCCACAGGCAGCTACGCTCTATCCCTTATATTATTCTGCTAGCTAATTTGAATCGTGCAATTCCATTTCAAGAGCGAGATCATCTGTGGTAGTAGCACTAGACATCTTCCAGGCATGTGAGTAAAACTAGCAGCAGTTCAGCGGACAGGAAAAATGAATGGTAGCCGGCGGACGCGGAGGACGTCATACACACTCAGCTTTGTTTTTAAAAGATATAACTATAAAAAATATAACCGCGGATGTCTGGGGGATAGTGATTCGTCTACATGTTATGAATGTTGGCGTACCATAAATGATAAATTATGAACAGTTTAGTTTCGGCCTTCAACTTGTTTGCCCATAGGAAGATGTTACTTGGATATAACCTAACGGAATATCTTCAGAACAGCTCAAAATGACACAAAACTCATATGGGTGATTAGAACATGATGTAATAACGTAAAATCAAGGGCCCAATGTAAAAAAAAACTGGTGTCCCCCTTTAACCTGAAGTGGTAGAGCATTCCTCAATGCTTTTTGGCCGAGGATTGTGGTCTTCTTAAGTCTGATCCAGCAACAAAAGACAGTAACTCAAGAATGAATTCCAATATAATTACTTACTCTATATATCATACCATTAAAAATCATCTCTCACTGCTACAAAGTAGGGGTGGAACGGTTCACAAAATCCACGGTTCGGTTCGGTTCACGGTTTCGTGGTCACGGTTTTCGGTTCGGTATCTGTTGATTGTTACACCGAAATCTCATAAAAATGTATGAAATTAATGAAAAAATCCAAAAAAAAATAATGAATTGTAATTATTTTTAATGATCCGGGGAAACCCTGGATAATTTCCGCATGTTTTGTTGCTTTGAATTTAATCATCTTGCGTATTCCCTCTACGATCTCCAAGGAACTCAGAGCGGAGCGGACGTGAGCCACAGTGGAGGCTGTAGGCTTTGCTTTGTGCAGGCGGTCTGGTGCGCAGCGGGGCGGAGAGCTGACGGAGTATTTGGGATTTCGGGGTTAGCATGACATGTTGGTCATTTTGCTGTTAGCATAAACAAAACGTGTTGCACAATGTTGCACTTTTATCCACAACTTTCTTTCCGCCGTCATCGTAGGTTACTCTAAATGCAAAGTGGTCCCATACAGCAGACCTATAAAGTGCTGCTGGCACGTTTTCTAACTCTTGAAAAAAAACTGTTTTTTTTTCTGCTACACCCAGCTACGCTGCTTTGCTTCTTCTTGTTTACTACTGGTGGTTGGCTTTGGTCGCAGTACCGCCACCTCTGCTCTGGAGTGTACACGCTTCGCTGATGAGAAAAAGGAGCAGCGCATGAACCGAACGAAACACACGTGAACCGAACCGAGACAGTCGAACCGAACAGTTTGGACCGTTTTCAAAAACCGTTCCATCCCTACTACAAAGCCCCTCCCCCCAAGACAGTTCCAAGGCAATCTCACAGAAAATGCAGTCCTGCGGCCACGGTGTTTAAGGAGAAAAGCAACTGCATCATACCTGGTTCTTTCTCTTTGGGGACTGATCTCTTGTCCGTTCATATCAGAGAGGAACTAGCATGGAAGGCCCCATGTTAGAAGCAAAAACTGCAAACTGATCAACGGCTAAAGGCCAATTTATGCTTCTGATGTATAGCCTCTGGATCTGTCGTTGCGCAACTCTAAAAAAAACCTGACTGGACGTCGGAAGTTCGCAAACCCACACAGACTTTGAGCGTAAGTACGCAGACAAAAAGCAGCTGTGATTGGTCCTTGGTATGCCTTTCCGGCTGTCTGTGTGGTTGTCCTTCTCGATTTGGTGCCGGGGCGCGCCATTTTTAAAAACAAAGGAACAACTACAATGGACAACTATGACGAAAGGTTAATCTGTCTTTTTGCCAACTCCATTAACGGCACCTGTTCCTCTTCGATGTCTAGCAACTCTAGATCCATCTCCTTGACCGTGAAATCTTGCAGACGCGCCATTGTTGTTTTGGAAGATAAACACTCCCGCCGGCACCGCAGAAATTCTCGCGGGTTCACGAATAGGCTCCCCCTTTAGCTTTGGCAGGAAACTGCTGTACGTCACTAGAAATTCCAGACTGACGGTGCAAAAGCATACCAGCAAAACTGGTTTGCGAACAGACCAAAGCGAGATGTGATGTGTGCGGTTGCAGAAGTATAATCTTCTCTCAAGTTGACCAGGTGGCTGACATCAGAATCAAATTGCTGCAAAAAAAAAGTGTTTGCTCTCATTGAGTTACAGGACTTTCAGGTGCAAGAGGCTGGTGGTTTGGAGCCTCTGAAAACAAAGAACTTTGCAGATGTGTGGGAACTAGCTGGAACAAAAAAACTCCTCTGCTGTTGTATGCTATGCTAAGCTGGTGGACACTGCAACTCAGCCTTTGCTAAAAGGGAAATCAACAAAGGCAGAGGTCTGGCACATTTAGAGATACATTTTACAGTAAAACACTTTGTTTCTTTGATAAATTTTGATAATTTCATGTGTTTACTGTTGACTAAAACAAGTTATAAAAATGGACCGCATAGAATGTTATGCTGACATGTTTGAGCTGTTGTTCATAAAGCTAAAACAAGCTTTATTTTACTAAGGGTTTAAATACCAAAATAACTTTAACATTCATGTGTTTTCTCATACGCTCATTGAATTTTGATAACCAAATTATAACCAAAGATAATTTAATGGGAGTCCTCATGCTTGCTAGCTACTAGCTCAAAGAAAGAAAGTTCAGAATTCAGACAGATCTCCCAAGAGCTGTGAGTGAGTAAGATGGCATTAGACTGGTAGTAAACAAAACAGTATAAAACCGTCTAATTTAGCTGTAATTCAGGTAAAACAAATCAATGAATATAAACCAGGGATATAAACCCTATCAATTCCACTTTCTTACATTTTTCTACTCAAACTGGATGAGGAAACTTTGGAGAACCTATACATATAGAAACAACAACAACACATCTACCCTCCACCTGGTTTTAAATACACAGTAATCCAACAGGCAACAACAGTACACAAAGCAGGAGGGGTGCTGGCATGGGGTCTTTCACTACTCTGTTGTCTCTGCTCCACCTTGGGATGGGGCTGGGCCTTCGGGGTTGGTTACAGCTTGGCTGGGGTTTCTAGCTCTCCTTAGGCTCTCCAGCCTTTGATTCCATATGGCCTTAATGTCTTTTCCGTCTGCTTGGATGGGGAATGACGGTTCCTGGCATTGGCTGGGGTCTGGGACATTGGAGGGTTTGGCCCCATCCTTGCTGGAGAGCCGACTGGCTGGTGTGGTTGTAAGGCAGGTGGTGTGGGTCTGCCTGCTCTGATCCTGCGAGCGGCCTGTGCCTACAGTCTGGTGGGGGGACACTGCAGGCATGTCGAGTGCCTTGGCTTGGGTGGCTGTTGTGCCGTACTTGGCCTGAGGGGTTGGACCGCCTGGGTTGTGATTGCCTCGCAGCTATGGATATGGGAAGACCATACAGATGTGGGGGCCTGGAATGGCTGTGACTGGCTTGGGGTGGGGTGTGCTCTTCGGTGGGTTGGCCTCAGTCCCCTGCGCTCTCTTCTGGGTCCACCTTGGGTGTGACCATCTGCTGCAGCCCCATGGGACGTAGGCACAATGGCCTCTGGGGTCGAGCCTCTTTGGGGTTTGGCCCCTCATGTGTCTGGGGCTGAGATTGCTTCTGCCTCTATATGCCCAAGGACTGCTAAAGGTCCTTCACCATATGTGGTGAGTCTGGGGCCGCCCACACCTGCTATTAAACATATTTATTTTCTGAAGAAGATTTGCAAATCATTTATACAAAAACATGCCCATGCTTACATACCACAGGAGTTTGGTTCAAGGTACTCACAGATACAAACTAATGCTCAAAGCTAAGCTGCAGCAACAGACATAAACCACCCTGAATAATATTGTGTAATCACCATTGGTTTTGCTTTCTAAACACATAGATATCCAAGGGATGTTGGTTGGTGTTTTCAAGGTAATATGGAGAAAAACTGAAATAGTTCCTGGTGATGTTCTATGTACTCAATTCATGAGAGGCCTAGGTCAGCTGCACTACCCCTATAGACTACTTTGAATTTGTCTATAGAAGCTAGAGCTCTAAAAAAAAAAAAAAAAAAGAACATTTGGTCATAAATATCTGATTGGTTTATCTCTATGTTAGATTGGTTCTTTTACATAAAAGAGATAATTATCACATATCTAATTAACATAGTGAAACAGAAGCTACATGTTAAAGTTATCGATACAGACCCCGGTGGGCACTTTTTATGAAATAATAATTGAGTTTCTCTTCATTTAAAAAAAAGAGCATTGAAATACTTATATACTTATATACTTAATATAATTAAATTAGAAGTAATGCGTCAACCGTTTTCCTGCTAAAAGGACATTTGAAGTTGGTGTTTCAGGAGTGAATCAGATAAGGACATTTAAGAAATCATGCATAAAATCTCAACTAATTTCATGTTGAAGAAAGTCAATGTTACCCCTGCTGTTGAACTACTTTAAAATGGTACTGCTACTGTCAGGTGGGCATGTTTAAAGTTTTTTCCTTAAATATAGCCAGGGCTGCAACTAACAATTACTTTGAAAATCAATTCATCTATCGATTAATAATCGTATAGCAAATGGTTCCATAAACAAGACTTTTAACGAAATTAAACCAGGTGAAACTCAAATGTTTCCACTTGAGGAGTTCTGGATAGAGCATATTGACAGATAAAAATAGTCTGTACTCCAGTTAACGATTATCTGATTACTAAATTGGTCTACGTTTATTTCAATAATAGATTAATCATGATTAGTGTGATTATTGTTTCAGCCCTGAATATAACTTATCATAAATAATTAGGACATATAATTGTGTCTGGGTTCTCAGGACCGTTACTTTGTCAGCTGTAGAAATTAGGCCTTGAAGAAAGAGCGCAGACCCACAAAGAAGGAAAAGGAAAAGAAAACTTCCAACTGGGTTACATAGAAAAATTAATCCCATTGCATTTACCTGCCGGTGTAGGGACGGGGGAAACTGAGTCGCTCCATAACTGGGAGGTACAGAGAGTCAGGCATCTTCTCGCTGCGACAAGCCTCGAGGCTCAAATACTTGAATATGTGGACTTTCCCCTTGATACAGATCTGAAGATGGAAATAAGAGCGAGAGACTTATCAAACTGGTCAGAAGTGGGTAATAATTTATCGACTTGTAATCAGAACGTTTGGCAGTCCCCCTCCCATCAGGTCCTGAACAATAGAATCGTTGTTCCACTTTCTCTAAAATTCACCAAAAATAGTTTAAAATGTTTGTTATATTCATTACTTCATATTGACTGTCTGGTCAATATTTGTTTATGTCCAATTTTGATGTGAATTTGTTTAGAATGCTGGGTTTCTATTTTACATTTATCATTTATATTTTCACGCATTTAATTGACAGCTACTTATGAGATTTTTTAAAATACTTGACTGTTTTATTTGCAATTTGATTTTATTCATGTTATTTCCTTATTTATATCTTTTCACACAATTCTTGTTGTTGGAGACAAAGGACACAATTTGGCTGATTTAAGTCTTCTAACTTTTATCGATATTATGCTCTTCCCAATGGTATATTTAGACTAAAATGGGGTAAATCTAAAAAAAAAAAAAAAAAAAAAAGACTGTATTATATGCAACCCATGCCACGGAAATAAGCACTTTCATGTGACCAGATTGGTTTTTTTTTATGCGGTAAAAAACACAGTTTGGCCACTTTTGGAACATCAATGTCAAAATCACAGTTCAAAACCATACCAAAACATACCATATTCATGAAGCACTTTCAACACCCAACAGGACCAAAGTGCTATACACAATAATAAAATAAAAATAATCAAGCATAAAACATAAAGACGTGTATAAAAATAGTAATAACATAAAAGAAACACAGTAAGACAAAGTCAATATATCAGATTATGTTAAAAGACATGGAAAAGAAATGGGTCTTAAGAAGAGATATAAAATCAGAAAGTGATGAGGCCTGTCTAATGGCCAAGGGAACGTCCTTCCAAAACTTAGGGGCTGTGACAGAAAAATGGAGGTATATGCAATTTAGTATTTTCTAGAGTGAATCTGCCAATGATCTGATAATACAATTCTATTATCCTGTTCGCCTAGAATTAAGGAAAAAGCTAAATTGGGTCCTCTTATACTGATCTGAGTATGTACCTGTGCAGGTGGACTCTGCAGCGGGTTGTTTTCCAACTGCAGTGACTGGAGTTGCCTCATTTTTCTGTAACACACAGGGATGGTGGACACCTTGTTGCATGAAAAGTCAAACTTTACCAGCGGAAGATCAGCCAGGTCTACAAGATGACACAAACACAAAAAATATGTTAAAATCAGGCAACACTTTGAGCTACCACGTCTTTATATTTTGTTTCAATAAGAATCATGATCATTTCTATCAGGATTCATTTTTGTCACAAAAAAAAGCAACTAAAAAACGAGTGAATAATGGCAAGGAAAAAAAAATCACTTTTGTTCATCAAAATAAATTAGATCACTATAGCAGACTGGAATAGCTACTGTATGCTGCTGTGTAAAGTGTTAATACCATTTGGACCCAGACATACAGGCAAATGTATAATATTTGACATGTGTATGAGTATACACTAAGGGTTAGGTTATAAAAAAAACGAAAAAACAAGTTTTAAACAACTAAATGAGGTCCTGTTAAAGCAATTGTTTAAAATGTAAACACCTACAGTACTAGTTGTAAATTTTGTAACTCTTTCAGCACAACCCTTATGCTGAAAGAAAGCCACAGGAACTGTATTCACTTTAGGTCTGAGCAATGTGGGGAGACAGGAGCAGATGAAAGAAGGGTCAGAACAAAATGTAAGTAAAAATTTTGGCAAACATGCAAAGCACTATATGTGGCAGAATATTAGCACTGCACAACAGACCGAACACACCATCCCCTCTTCGAACTACAACAGTGGCACTAGCTTAGTAGGGGAACCCTTTTTTCAAGTGAAGCTGTTCTGTTTATGTTTTAATGTACAGTGGGTCAGAAGGTATTCAGACCCATTTAACCCTGTAAAACCCAAATATAGAAAAACACAAAAAAACTTTTTTTCAGCCACTCAGATGTTGTTGTAGGAGGCCTTTGAGGCTGAAAATGAAGTGTTTTAAAAAATGTTATGTTTTAGCAAGTTTTTACAGAAATTTTGTAATATTGCGACATTGGGCCAAATGGGGAGCAGAATTTCCTGTATTTGTACTCATTGTCTGAACAACAATACATAACTATGGATTAATTTGCAGGGTTTGGCTTTTATCCCTGAACAGTATAGCATGAAAAATAATCTCAGTCATGTTTTTATGAACATATTTGAACATATTTGAAAAGAGAATAATCAATATTGTTCACTCTTTGTTTCATTGCAGCCATCTGGTAAAATAGAAAAAGTTCACTTTATTTCCCATGAATGTACACTCAGCACAATATCTCAACAGAAAAAAAAAGACAAATGTCGAAATTTTTGCAAATTCATCAACAAAGAAAAACTGAAATGTCAAATGGTCATAAGTATTCAGAACCTTTGCTGTGCTGTCCATTTTATTCTCATCCTCCTTGAGATGGTTCTGCTCCATCATTGGAGTCTAGCTGTGTTTAATTAAACTGATGGACTTGATTAGGAACGGCACACACCTGTCTGTGTTAGACCTTACAGCTCACAGTGCATGTCAGAGCAAACGAGAATCATGAGGTCCAAGGAAGTGCCCGAGGAGCTCAGACACAGGATTGTGGCAAGGCACAGATCTGGCCAAGGTTACAAAATAATTTCTGCAGCACTCAAGCTTACCAAAAGCACAGTGTCCTCATTAATCCTTAAATAGAAGAACTTTGGGACGACGCAAACTCTTCCCAGACCTGGCCGTCCAGCCAAACTGAGCAATCATGGGAGAAGAGCCTTGTTGAGAGAGGTAAAGAAGAACCCAAAGATCACTGTGACTGAGCTCCAGAGATGCAAAAGAGAGATGGGAGAAGGTTCCACAAAGATAACTATCACTGCAGCCCTCCATCATTTTGAGCTTTATGGCAGAGTGGCCCGATGGTAGTATCTCTTCAGTGCAAGATATGAGAAAGCCTGTATAGAGTTTGTAAACACATTAAGGACTTTCAGACAATAAGAAAGTAGATTCTCTGGTCTGATGAGACCAAGACTGAACTTTTTGGCATTAATTCTATGCGGTATGTGTGGAAAAACCAGGCACTGTTCATCACCTTCCCAATACAATCTCAACAGTGAAACATGGTGGTGGCAGCATCATGCTATGGGGGTGTTTTTCAGCTACAGGGACAGGACAACTGGTTGCAAGAGAAGGATAGATGAATGCGGCCAGCTACATTATATATCCAAGAAGAAAACCTCTTCCAGAGTGCTCAGAGTAACCCTTCCCTTCACCTTCCAAAAAGACAGTGACGCTAATCACACAGCTCAAATAACAAAGCAGTGGCTTGGGAACAACTCTGTGACTCTTGAATGGCCCAGCCAGACCCATGACCTTAACCCTATTGAGCATATCTGGAGAGACTTGAAAATGGCTGTCCACCAATGCTCACCATCCAACCTGACAGAACTGGAGAGGATCTGTGAGGAAGAATGGCAGAGGTTCCCCAAATCAAGGAGTGTAAAAAAACTTGTTGCATCATTCCCAAGAAGACTTGGGGCTGTTCTAGCTCAAAAGGGTGCTTCTACTCAATACTGAGCAAAAAGTCTGAATGTTAAGACGATGTGATATTTCACTTTTTCATTTTTGAACTTTATTGATTTATGTAAATGGCTGCAACAAAGTGAAAATTTTAAGGGGGTCTGAATACTTTCCATAATAACTGTAGCTGGATACTGGAAAATCCTTGAAGAAAACCCATTAGAGGCTGCAGACATAGAGCAGAAATCCTTTTTGTTTTGTTGGTTTGGACGGATGGAAAACTGCTCTATAGCTTGCCCCTTTTTTGATTTACATGTAATCACTGTGTATTTTACGATATACATGCACCGTTTAAAATAACAACAACACAAGAACCTTTTGGCATAGACCATGGGATGAGAAGTGAAAATGAATGAATTAGAAAAATATTAATAATGCTTCAAATAATTCCACAAAAAAGCATCTTAAAACACTTAATAGCCAATTAAAAGCTATCAACTTACATTTAAAAATCCAATGGGAATATTTTTTTGTAAACAAATACTATAGTATCCGCCAGAGTTAATCCTTATATTCACTGAGTCAGCAGAATACTTTCTATATAAACTGAGACATAGTTGGATCACTGAATGATATTTACTTTTGTTTGTTTTAACCATGTTTCTAAATCTATCACCCAAAAAGGTTCAGTTCCGCCTGATGGCTTAGTAGCATTGGATGATGTCATGGTGGATGCATTTCCTGGATTTATATATAACTTATTAAAAAGCAAATGAGAATGTGTCTTTTTTTGTCTTGTTTGAAGGTCAGCTCCTTAAGTTTGAAAAATCCTATGACATTTGAGAAATTTTTAGTAAAAGGCAAACATCAGACAACACTTAAAATATGTGATTTGAGTTTCTCCAGATGAACTAGGGACAATTGTGTTTCTCTCAAAGTCACCAATCAGACCTTAAAACTAGACGTTGATCCATGGCAAAGGTTTAGGTGTATTTTAGGAATCTTAGAAGGGCGTGGCAGAGCAAACACTAGACTGTGGTCTAAAATGAGCCTGTCTCCTCCAAAATTAAAGCTACATTTTAAAAACCACAAAGAAAAGACAAATAACTGTAACTAAAAATAACCTCAAAGGGACCAAACTCACCTTCTGGCAGGACACAGAGAAGATTTCGCCGAACATTGAGTTCCTTCAGGGCTTTAAGCCTGCTAATGTGTCGAGGTAGAGCCGTGATCTCATTACAGCTGATATCCTGAGAAAAATGAAACAGCAATTTAGACAAAATGTAAATCGCTTCACACAAAATTGTTTTAAGTTTCAACTCATAACTCTACAGGAAAACCTGGGAGAATTGGTTGTAAACTCAATACAACACTAAATCTTAAATTTCAGTTTAAAAGAAGAGGCTTAAGGAGCCCAATATATCGAAACTGCAGAAATAGTTTCATAGGTCATCTTAATATAGGGGAAGATATTAAGTAAAATTTGCATTTTTTTATCTCATTTGTTTGTTTGTTTTTACTCTTGACACCTTCCTTATCACTGGTACCCACAGCAGGTCATTAATAATGCTCATCAAAGCTGTCACGGTTTTAATGCCCTCCCTGTCGCAACCAAAATTTGAACCCAGGTCCCTCTCATGGTAATGGTAATAGCATGGTTAGTATACTTACATTTACTGTTATATTTATCTAATGAACCTGAACCTAATTTTTTTTAAACTTTTTTGACTGATCTCATATAAGGATTAGGAGCTTTTGCTTCAATACATAAATATTTGAACTTGATCTTTCCTTCATTTACTGTTAGATTTAAAACAATCACCTCCATCAAGGAAGCTGCAATAAATATTCTTGTCTTCTTATGCATTACTATCCAATCAGAGAGCTTAAAAATAAGAATGAGCAGATTATAATTTTGAAACAATTAAAATTCTATACTCACCAGAAAAATGCTAAATCCCTAATTGCACACAATTTCTGGCCCAGACTCACATCAGCGAGAGAATATATCCAGCTCTAAAAAGGTAGCACTAAAATACCACCGTATACATAATTTTTGTAATCCCAGAGAAATGTTCACCATGCTCTTCTGGAACTGCAATGTACAGAGTGAATCAGTCTTACCAGTTCCATGAGGCCGTGCAGCTGCCCAATGGTCTCCGGTAGGTTCACTAGCTTGTTGTTGCTGGCGTTGAGGACCCTCAGAGGTAGACCACAGAGACATGACGGCAGAGAGCCCAGTTGATTTCGACTATAAAACAAAAACACACATCGTTCAAACAGAAATAGAGGAAAACGACTAAGAAACCCCTAAAGGTGTGACTTATGTCACAAATCATGAATGCAACTGAAGTTTAAATCACAGTTTTTATTGTTGTCTAAATCTGAGACAAAAAATCCAAATGGCTTTCATTGTTTTTTTTAAGGAACACAGCATTTAAATATCCATTTGCAAAAATAAATGCAAAGATACAACTGGAGCTAATTAACATTTCAGTTTAAACCCTCAACTAATTATACTGAGAATTAAACAATCATAGAAATATAAGTTTAACAATATGTGTTAATGAGGCAGACAATATAAGATTGTCTTCCTTCCTTCTACGGTTCTTTATTGGTTTTAAGCTGTATTGTTTGTGTTCTTTTGATGTAATGAATGAATGAAATACATTTTTTTTATTAAAAAAAAACTTGTATAACTAAAATAAGGCATAAGCACAGAAATACATCCATAAATAAAATGCTGACCAAATAAGGACATTTTGCAGTGTGGAAGCTCTCCTAACCAAAAGCGGTGAAATGATTAGGACTACACAGTCATAGTCAACTATATCTCACAAGGTCTGGGGTGTGAAATATTTTGTTATTAATTTGATGCACTCCATTACAGGTTATGGTGCCAGTTCAACGTGCATTTTATAGACCATGCAAATTTTTTGAAAGTTTTTATAATTGTCTAAGAGGTAAGTAATTTTGGAGAAGAAAAGCATCTATTTATGTTGAGGTTTGATTAAGCTTTTCAATAATTAAGAGCTTATCCAGTACTACATACAAATATTTAAGTACATTTATAGCCTTGAGTTCTTCCTCATGCAAAATTGAATCCAAGTAAGAAATCATGTTTATTTGCTTTATACATACAAATAATTTTTGATGTGTTTATGAAAGACAAAAAAAATTGAAAAAAGCCTAAACTTGATATATGTCTACTGTTCAGCTTTTTGATACTTTTTGGTAATTATTAATAGAATAACATTCTTTTTAAATAATAACATTAGGAGGATTATTGATACATAGGGACAAAATGGTGGGTTTAAGTGCAACCTCCAAATATTTACCTCCATTGGCTGGTACAATTTGACATCTATCAGACAGGTATGAATCCATCTACTTTGTTTTGAGATTTTGAATTAACTTATTTTGGCTAATAAAATAATGTGGTCAGCTGCAAAAAAAAAACAAAAAAAAACACCTTTATATCAAGAAATTTAGTACTATTTGTACTGAACCCAAACTGTGTATGACTGACATTTGCAAAGCTGTTTTGTCAAATACTGTATGGAACACACAGAATGTGTGTTGATGCAGACTTCTTCCCCAGAGCGAGGAAGAGGTGCACTTATAAGACTTAGGATCACGAGCATGACATCAGGTCCTTTTACTGGGGGCAAGCTTTGCGAATCATTACTTTAGGGAACGATTTGGTTAAATTACTCAACTATGATTCTAATGACATATGTTTAAGAATCGATTAATCACAATTGATAAGCTTAATAATTTCTACTCCAAATTGATCAGATAGCAAATGGAAAACAATTAAATGTCACAGACAGCTCCACACCCATCATCAGCTGCTTTGATGTACATGCCACCTTGTGACAGCTGCTGGCTTTGGTGGTGGCCTCTTTTTCAACAAAATGGTGGGAGTGTGATTGTTCATACCTAAGGTTCAAGGATGTAAGGGACTGCAGGGCGATGATGCTGTCTGGGATGCTCCTGATGCAGTTGTGATACAGGTTTAGGGTCTCCAAGGCAACCAGGTGACAAACCTCTGAGGGGATGTCACTGAGCCGATTCTTTGAGAGGTCTGCGGAGAAAACAAATTGAATAAATACAAGCTAGGAAAACACTGGAAGAAAACAACCAAAAAATGTATTGGGTCAACATGAGATTTTTTTTTTTTTTTACATTCCAATATTATGTTTGGATTATAGGAGATTTAGTTTTTTTTTTCTTTCTTTTCAGGCTATGAACATTTTGCAGAGCTAAAAAAAATGTGTTTTTTTGTTGGTTTACAGGTTTGACATTAAAATGCTGCTTTCGATAGGTTTGCAGCTTTCAAGACTCAAACAAATCCCAAAGTTTTCAGCCAGTGTGGTTTGAAAGGTTCACAGCATCTAAATTACTCTCTGATGACCATCCAGGAGCAGAATACAATCTCCCTTAGCAACAAAACAGCTCACTATGAGCCTACAGCTCGGGAAGATGAGACAAACAGTTCACACCAAGTTTAATGATCTCTGCTCACTTTAATAACAACCAGCTATCTGCTGGTATAAATTAAAGAGTATGGATGCTTCTAATGCTTTAAAGGACTTTCTTCAACGGTTTTGTTACCAATGAAGCACAATCAATTACTTTTTCCAAAACCTGTCTATCATTACAGAAGACAAGTGCACAGAAATCTGAGGAGAGCTTGTCATTATGATGCTGCTATTTCGCATCATACATTCACTCACAGGCAGGCAGCTTATATCTGCCTCTAAGTCGTTGCTGTTTTAATAAGCGACAGAAATAAAATGAATTTGGGTCATTAATTCATCTGCTGTTTCGGTTCTTCTAAAAAGATGTGAGGTAAACTGGAGAGTGCCAGTGAGAACATCATGTCAGCATCGGGGCTGCTGCACAAAACCTCACAGGAAAAAGTCCAGAATTAGATGCATCAGCAGACATGTTCACAAGTCATTTTTTGCAAGTCCAAGTCAAGTCTCAAGTCTTGAGAGCTCAAGTCCAAGTCAAGTCTCAAGTCTTGAGAAGGCCTGTCGCAATCAATTAATCGCACAAAAAATTGTAATCACTTGATTAATTAAAAAAAGTGCAATAATTTTCGTGCTTGCTTGTTTCTCCTTGTGTTTTCATCTCCGTCACTGAGAAGGTATAGCTAAGAGGTCGCTATTATATCTATGGAATTACCATTATCTTGAACTGCAAAATGAAAAATACAATTAATAAAGCACACACGCAAAACTTTTTTCCAGATAAATTTCGCATTTTTTTATAAAGAAAAAAAACTATTTTCCTACAGTATTTACCTGACATTTGTGGTTACAACTGTTTCTAGTTTTAGTAGTAAATGTCTGCTTTTTATTTTTAAGTGAAAATGAGGAGTGTGGGGGAAAAAAACAATCACAATCCTGCCTTTTATTAATACATATGAGGTTTGCAACTACAAGAGATAAAGAAAAACCCTAAACAAATAGCAGGACAATAACAATACTTTTATAAAAGAAAGATTGTGGCAATAACTTTTTGTAACTTAATGACATGGCGGGCAGTATTTTCAATTCAATTCAGTTTATTTATTTAGCGCCAATTTACATTATTCACAACATATTTCTCCTCTACCACTGCCATGGAGCTTTTAAAGCTGGGCTTGTCGATCAAAGACAAGGGGAGGTTGCATGAAATAATAAGGTCCTGAATTATTGCCTTATGTCTGTGATGTCCCTGGCTGTACACCTGCACTGCACTGTAGCTGATAAAATTAGATGTGGTGGACCAAGCATCGTGTATTTTTTCTAAAGAAGCTGCAGTTTGCTGCTCTTTTATTCCCGCCTTATGTAAAGTTTTTGTAGCCAAAGGTTATTATTAACGGTGGCACCAAAACAGGGGGGCTAATCCTCGCTTCCATATCTGTATGGGTTGCATGCATGCATGCGCACGGGCATATATGTCACATACTGTTGCGTCAGTGACGTCAGTGTGTTGCGCAGGGAAAAATATGATTTATGGTTTTCTTTCATTTAAATGTTAGTTTTATGCTTTTCATGTTTGGCAAGGAAGATATGATTTGTTTTTCTTTGTATTTTCTTCTTGAGCTTTGCATGTTTTGATGTTTCTTTTTTATATGATTGCTTTCCTTTTAGACTTTTGAATTTTTCCTGCATGTTGGGTTGTTTTGGTTTGTTTTTCCCTTGTGACAATCCATGCGCGATGGACTGAAGTAGTTGTCTGAGGAGGCGGAGTGCATTAATTGCGCTGCGTAATTGCTGCGCTCAGGTGTGAGCAAGGGCTGATTAAAGCCGACATAAAAGGAGTCTGAAGGAAATGAGAACGGAATCTGCAGGTGACAGAGACGGACGCGCTTCTAGGGGAGAGGCAAGCGGGTGCACAGATGGCCCAGTAAGGAGTATTAGGGCAGAGGAGGAACCTCGCCTGTAAGTAGCGCTCCCCCTCGCTTAAAGCATAAACAGGAATATATCTTCCGACGGGGTTTTGGCGCGTGGATGCTGGCGTTCTCCTTGCTTCTCTTTTTAGCTGGATCGGTCTGGAAAGGGGTGTGGCACGCCAGGGAGTGGAACAGTGCCGGAGCGCCGCAGAGTCAGGTGTGGATCAGCCAGTGGGTGCTCCAGGCCGATCACTCGCACCAGAAGCAGCATAACAAGCGGAGCCCAACTTCCAGCCTCTGATTTTTAAGGAAAACTCTTGAATTTTAGGTTTTATCAGGAGAAGAAAAGGACTGTTTTATTATGCCACTTTTGCTGTGGCTTTTTGTATAAATAAAACACTTGAACTTGAGTGCTTCACGGTTTGGGTCTTTGAGTTGTTTGCTCCCCCTTGTGTCAAAGACTGAGTGTGGGGCCATACTGGCCACAAGTGCTACTTTTTTTTTTTTTTACCTCTTCTGTGTGTGGGTAAGGCGAGCGGCGATCAGTCAAGTTAGTAAAACAAAAAACACTTGAATAAGTGTTTTTACACTGGAATAAAATATTGTTCACAAGTCGGAAATCACGAGTCTCAGTCAAGTCTGAAGTCCTTCAAATGCAAGTCTAAGTCGAGTCTGAAGTCATTAAATATGCGACTTAAGTGCGACTCGAGTACGAGTCACAAACTCGAGTCCCCATCTCTGTGCATCAGTCGTTAATGTCAGCTTTAAAACATTAAATACTTCGTTTTCGAGGTTTGGAGGGAGGGATATAATAGGAAAGCTGACTTAAGGAACAAACACAAGGGAAGAAATAAAAATTAGACAGGGGAGAAGAAAGAAGAATTGGCAAGGAAGGACAGGGATATGGGGATATGCTAAATCCTACTAAGAAGTAGGATGAAACAGTTGGAAACAGAAAAAAAAACAGAAATCCCAACATATTTGTTTTTTAAAACTATTTTTTGTATGATACAGCCACTAAGTATTTGAACATCTGTCAAGAATTCTGACCCTCAAAGACCTGTTAGTCTGCCTTAAAATGTCCACCTCCACTCTATTTATTATCCTAAATTAGATGCATCTGTTTGAGGTAGTTAGCTGCATAAAGACACCTGTTGGGGAACAACCTCATTTCCTCAGTTAGAGCATTAAACATGGGTCAAGGCTGGGTCTTCCAAAAAAAAAAAAAAAAAAAAAACATACATTGTGATTTCGTTTTTTTTTTTTTTTTTCTTTTGAAGGTTATTTCTGTCAAACTGGACATGCACCTACGATGACAATTTCAGATCCCCCCCAGGATTTCTGAGTGGGAGAACTTTCAAAATAGAAGGTTGTCCAAATACATATTTTCTTCACAGTAGGTAGTAGCTACCAACAGTAGAAAAACACAGCTCGTATCTTTTTGTTATGTTCCATATGTCCAGTGTTATTCACCAAAACAATATTAATTCTGGATCAGCCAACCAACCCTGATGAGCTCTGTTAGGTGACGCTCAAAACAATGCTCTTGAGTATGAACGTTGTAAATGAGATCAGGTTGTTTTATCTTTTTTTAAACTTTTAAACTTGATACATTTGGAAATGTCAGCAGCCTTTTTGGCATAATTACATTCCAATAAAGACTTAAATCAACTGATACCAGAAGGCTAAGGAGTTAGCAACACAACCTGCTGATATAAGATATTTTTTAAGGATCAGTTAAACCTTTAGTACCAACCACTCTATTATACATAGTGGGAATTTTTACCTTTTCTGTTAAGAACAACTGATGACTGCTCACAGCTGAAAAGTGAAAAGAATAGCAATACCGTTCTACTACCATTGTATCTAAAGGGAAAAATTAACATGTTTGCTGCAACATTCCAGTCAGAATAGCAGTGGACAAATGTATGATTTAGGGAAGTCAGTATTTGTTAAAAGTGCAAGAGCCAGCTGCTCAAGGCCAGGACTGGTGACATCACATCCTGCGTATTTTGGCAGCAACAGCTTCAACTAGACTTATCGGCGGTCGCCAAATAAGGGAGAGAAATGTCATTCCACATTGTTCTGCGGAGGTTCAACACCTCTTGACAAACCCGGTTTGTTTCTTCACGGACAAAGTTTTATTTTCTTTGTGGGCAGCAATCATGGATGAGGTGGGATTTACTTTTTTTATTAAATATTTAAGAGTGTTTTAGTGCAACTGTGCATGACCTTTCAAGACAATGACTAAGCCTTATGTTGATTCTGTTAATGGATAATGGTTACTCGTGCTGCCGTTTCAGAGTCAATAGGTGAGAAATAAAAGGCAGTCGGTCCTGCAAGTGGCTACCTGACCAGCAAGGGGCTACCTGACCAGCAAGGCAGGAATCTGCCCCTGCATACTTATCCATGGGAGGAAGACAGAGAAAACTCCCGCAAATCACTAAGCTGCACAAGCTTGCATGAGAAGCTCTGACAAAACAACAACAACAGCAAGGCCAGTGGTGCATTATGGGTGCTGCAGTAACAGGAAGTGATATTTAAAGCGAGATGAATGAGGAACAAAGAGCTTCTCAGCCCCACTTTCATCTAGGCTAATGCGAAACTCACACCAGCATACAGCTATTAATGTTGAAGGGGTGTGTGTGCATGTGTGTTTCTGACTATACTAATAAGAGGCTGATGTGATCCAGTCTTGCACACTGCAGTGACCCAGAGATCAGGTTAATTAAGGACCCCTATCTTACAAGTACACATCTGTTAAGTTACATCTAAAATCTTCTGGTCTCTTCTGTCCCTTAATCTCATTTGGTCATATTCGGAGACGGGTGACGAAGTAAGCCTTGGGTCAGATACTGAATGAAACAAATTAGGCTCCTCTCTGCTCCTGCAGCGTTTTGTAGAAAACAGTTCAAGTATTGCCACATTTTAACTTGTTAGTACTTGCAGAATGAGATGGCAGCAGATTAAAAGCAGGGTGAAAACCTTTTCTGAGACACGAAGAGCTTAGGTCCTCGGTTTCCCACAGACCTAAAAAAAGAATCTCCAACCAAACAGTCAAGGCTGATTCTGATGCCAGCAGCTTGAAACTGCGCAACTGTACATATCTCACCAGTAGGCAATAAAGCTGAAACGTGCTTCTTGGTGAAAGCTAAAGCCTGTCTCAAATCCATCTTTGGTCTGTATCTACATCAGTTATACATGTTATACTGATTACTGCAGTAAAAGTAAATTAACTAAAAAGATATACATATTCCAACAAATCTTCACTAAATTCATCCAAAAACGGCATATTTTGCAAAGCTTTGAACAAAGTAACTTCAATAACACTGCTTGTTGCTATAATAAAAACACCTTTCAAATCCAGAGTCGGACATATTGGCACATCTTAAGCAGCATCTTGTTATTACATGGTTATAAAGTCATTTCACTCCACCCTGAAACATAGGATTTATGAAGGATGCAGCATCAATTGATCACCAGCAGCACCACAAGGAGATATGAAATTTGGTAGTTAGCTGGTCCGAGGGACATGTGTGTTTACACAAAGCAAAGGAGAAAGGGAATCACCCATTACCTAAAAGCAGCAACTGTTGCTACAAATCAGTCTGGGAGCTTTTTGAAGTTTGATTCTACAGTGAGAAAGATTACATAAGAAAACAGGTCTGCACACTGCCCTCCCCTCCCCCCGCTCCCTTCTCAAAAACATGCCTATAAGCTGCACAATGAATGTTGTGTGACAGAGCATGCCATCTTACATAAGGCTTAACGATGTACGATTTCATCTAGAGGTGTGGATGTGGCCTTGAATTCACAAGTAATTAGACAAACGCTCTACAGAACAGTGCAAATTGGTCTGCTGACTAGTTCAAAAACTCAAGAAGAAACCACATCGTTTGTGAAAGTGCAGGGTTGTCAGCTGCTTTCAGTGACACTAAACCTGGGAGTTACAGTTCTAGTGCATCTAGTAGCTATCATATATTATCATCAGGCAGAGGAGGGGACACTTATCGATTTGGGCTTTTTTTTTTCGTTACAAGACCTGGGAACCTTGGAGTCACTATACATACTTTAACCTCTCAGTCTAACCAAGTATCCTCAATTTAAATTCAGTAGGTTCCAAGTGCCTAAATTCAACCTTCAGATTTTCCAGACATTGTCCATACAATAATTAATACTTTTTCCTTCTTATAAACTCAGTTTAGGTGTTCCTTATCAAACAGATAGTGGTCAAATTCATCCCAATGAAATAGTTAAAAAGAAAATGTATTTCTGTAATTACTAAAAAACATCTATAGATTATATGTACTGATGATGTGAACACTTTCACACACACACACACGCCGCCCTGACTTGTGAAGTAGTTGTGTGACTTCCTGTGCTATTAGCAATAACCTCACCCTCCTATGAAACAGGAGAGAATCTTATCGCAGTAAAGAAATGTTATCAATTTGCTCCCAAGGTGTAATCTTAACACCACTTTAAGTTTAAAGAGACAAAGGCACATTCCAGGTCTTTCTGCTCAAATCCAGTTGTTTCAGGAATCTGCTTTTTCACTTGAAAAATAAGTGATATATTAGAGGTGTGCAAAAATAGCCATTTATTGTGTCGGGAGTGTAAAACCCTTTATTGTGGCATTTTACTGAGTTATAACGACCATATCTGCAGAAGAAACTCTCTCGATATGTATTTTCAAATCCTATATTTCTAAATGGATATTTAAAAACTACAGTAAATGATCAGTTTATATAATTTTAAGCCCCACTGTACCTGCGCTATATGTGTTGTTCAGATACTTACACTGCATTTAGGCTTAAAAGGTTTAGTGATTTCTTTAACTAAAAAAAAAAAAACTGAACTCCAAGTTATTAGCTCAGATTAAAGAAAATATGTACTGCCCTTTCTGAATTTGGCAGGGTTAGGTACTGTGTCATTTATTAATATATATGTGGACATCCTAACAGTTTACTTTGGCTGCTAAAGTAGTTCGATCAAATGTGAGCATCACACTTGATATAGATTTTTAGGGGTCAGATTGTTTTCCCACAGTTTTCTTCTGCATTTAATATCTGGATATTTACAATAGTGGTAATCCATCATCACAGGTTCACTTTAAAGACAAATAATTGTGACATTCATTTGTAAAACAAAAATCAATATGCTTTATAATAATAGTCCTTCAACCATGTCCTGAAATAAAAAGTGGCAACTGAACTGGAAGGGTAATTGCAGCCCTGACAAAAGTTATCAGGTTTACGTAGAATTAGGGATGGAACGGTTTATGAAAACCGTCTGAACTGTTCGGTTCGACTTTCTCGGTTCGGTTCGCGTGTGTGGCGTTTGGTTCATGCGCTGCTCCATTTTCTCATAGGCAAAGCGTTTACACTCCAGAGCAGAAGGAGGCGGTACTGCGACCAAAGCCAACCACCAGCAGTAAACAAGAAGAAGCAGTGAAGCAGCGTAGCCGGGTGTAGCAGAAAAAAAACAGTTATTGTGGAGAATTGTGTGGGTATGGCGAGTTGGAAAGAACAGGAGTTGGGACGCGCCAGCAGCACTTTATAGGTCTGCTGTATGGGACCACTTTGCATTTAGAGTGACCTACGATGTCGGCGGAAAGAAAGTTGTGGATAAAAGTGCAACAGTGTGCAAGCATTGTGCAACACGTTTTGTTTATGCTAACAGCAACATGGCCAACATGTCAGGCTAACCCCGAAATCCCACATATTCCGCCAGCGCTCCGCTCCGCTCTGCCGCGCTCCAGACTGCCTGCGCAAAGCAAAGCCTACAGCCTCCGCTGTGGCTCCCGTCCGCTCCACTCTGAGTTCCTTGGAGATCGTAGAGAGCATGCGCGAGATGATTAAATTCAAAGCAGCAAAACATGCGAAAATGATCCAGGGTTTCGGCGGATCATTAAAAATAATTACAATTCATAATTTTTGGGGGATTTTTTCATTATTTTTTTTGTGATTTCGGGGAACAATCAACATATACCGAACCGAACACCTTGACCACGAAACTGTGAACCGAACCGTGGATTTTGTGAACCATTCGACCCCTACTTAGAATCATGGGCATAGGTTTGCATAGGGACCATGGGGACATGTCCCTACCAAAATTTTGAACCGACCTAATTGTCCCTACCAATAATTGGATGTGAGCAACATGTTTATAATTTCCAGCAGTAGTTATTACAGCAGTGGCTTCTTTTCCACTCGCAGCTCCTCTGCCTGGTCTCTCCTGTCCCTTTCACGCAGCAGTGCATGGAACTGTGCTGCGCTGTTTAACTCCACTCTCATTGGTTGTTCTGCCTTAGGTCCCGCCTTCTCTCTCTCTGATTGGCTGTTTTCTAGTCTGTCTGTGCTTGGAGCACAAAATTCAAAATTTATTCACACTAGATTGCTGCGGTTACTACAATTAATATTAGGCTACAAAACTAGTCCCAATTAAAAAAAATGAATATCATGTACACTAAAAAACAAAAACCTTTTCTTTTCTTTTATAAAGCGAAATATTCTGAGTCAGCCAGGAGTTCTGAAGACACAAAATGGGCAAATAAAGGCTGTAAGCCATCAACATTTCTGATTGTTATCCACAGCCAACTAAAAAAGAAAAAGTGAGTGTTTCCTTTTTACCAATATTTAGTTGCTATTGCTGTTTTCATTTTTTATGGCTCTTTGAGAAAGTTCAGGTATAATTATTAGCAGGTGTTATTTCTCTTATAGAGTACAACAACAAGAAATGGCTCCTAAACATCTGCTGTTTTTCGTTTAAAAAGCATAATTAGGGTTCCACATAATAATAGTTTTATTTTATTGACTATTTATACTTCTAGAAATAGGATAAAGACAAGAACAAACAAAGGAAGAATATAAACCTTAATTTTATCTTACATAGATTTCCACACAGTCTGTAAGTAAATTAGTACAAACATTAATGTCTGGTAAAAATGCTTGAATCTCGCTGTTTATTTTGGATATTATTAAATTACGGATAAGATAGTGTTATATTGTCTTTTATAATTGTTAAAAATTATTTTATATTTGAATACACTTAGGCTCATTCTTAGTGTTGTGTTTGTAGATGATGCCACTAAAAAAGAAAATAGACATAAGGAGCTATTTAAACAGTCAGACAGTAAGCAATATAGGACAATGATAAAAGGTTGTGTTACATTTAATCCTTTACTATTAAAATTGCACTTATACATTATATGATTACAGGAAACACAGATATCTAGTAATAATGATGCAGGGGAGCTTGTAGGTGAAGCAGCTGGCCCTTCAGTGCTTCAGGTGATGTCTAAATAAACCAGGTGAAACTAAAATATTTCCACATGAGGAGTTCTGGATACATACATACATACATACATACATACATGCATGCATACATGCATACATGCATGCATGCATGCATGCATGCATACATGCATACATGCATACATGCATACATGCATACATACATACATACATACATACATACATACATACATACATATATATATATTGTATTTTTACAATTTTGGTATAATTATTGATCTAAGTGGATTGCTCTGTAGGGGAAAGGGACATTTTACATTTATATTATGTTTTATAGTCTCCATTCTCCAGTTAATGATGAATCACTCACTAAATTAGTTGATGATTATTGAAATAATCAATTAATACGATTCATTTTTTCAGTCCCATATAAAATACATTAAATGGGCGACACAGTAACTACAGCCCAGATGTTCAACTTTTATAATGAAGTTAATATTTTAATGAATGTATTATTTTGCTTGATACAGAGAGAGCATAGTAGGTAAAAATATAAGAGTGGGGTTTAACTCTGCACAATTCTATATCTTCAAAAGAAAATACTGTATTTGTGGAAAACAGTCCTAATTCCACATTCATCAGAGCCGGTGATACTTCAAACATTGATAAACAGCATCTAATGAGTGTAGTGCTTTTAAAAATTGTATTAATGTAGCAAAATGATGCTTTTTCTCTTTTAACAATGAATTCCTCTTATCAGTACGGATGCTCACATCGAGCATAAAAAAGGGCACGCATATTGCAGCACCAATGACACCCGACCATTAGTGTCCCCACCAAAGTTCAAATCAAATCTACGCCCTTGCTTAGAATATCAGCTGATTGATAAAATTCAAAACACCCACCATTAATTCTACTATTATGAAACTGATTTTATTGAGACTGATAACCTTTTGTTGCGTAACACCGCAAATTTCCCCATTGTGGGACAATAAAGGTATTTTGTAGTCTATTTTTTGTGGACACTGAATGATTTCTGCTTTATACTCAAACAGTTTGAATATAATCACATTTTTTGTGTTAGATTATACGTTATTTCATCTAGGCATGTTGTGGTTTGCAAACTTTCAGGAAAAGACAGCATATCTGGTTTATTGTGAAATTAAATGTGCAACTCGGTATTCCTTTTAGTCACCTTGTGACCCTGGTGGCTTCAAATTTGGTGAACAAGGGACAGGTAGAGGAAAGAGCTAAGGGTTCCGATTGACTTTCTGATGCTCATGTGTCTGTGATGCCTAGTGTATAAAGAAGAGTTTTGTAGAAACCATCAAGCAATGCTGGAATGTTGAGGCAGAGATGCTCAGACACAAGAATGCTTTATTGCCCACTGAGTAACACAGAGCTCAGTGTAAGAGGGCCAAAGCAATACAAAGAGAATAGATACTTAATTATAATGCTGGTAGCTATTCAAAATGTCTTTATACTTTTACTTTTATCTTCTGCAAGTGGGTCAGAAGACACATTTTATCATCTAAAACCTTTGCAATCGCACTTCAGAAAAATAAGTAACTTTAAAGCTAATCAGAATGGCTTTAAAGGTCTTTTTAGCATTCCTCATCAACTTGTCTGACATCACAACAAACCATATCCTCAACAACAGGGGCGGATCTAGAAAAATATTTATGGGGTGGCAAGAGGGGGGCAGGAATTTTTTAGGGGTGGCAACATATGGCATTTGTTTACACTGAATTTAATCACAGTTATCACAGTTTGGTGAGAATAGTATGTACAGTATATTTTTCATACATCATACAATGTGATCTTACCTAATAGGAGATAGAGGAATGATAACACTACTTCTAGAGGGGCATTATCACAGGAAAGGTATTAAGGTAAGACACTGGTGCTGAGTCACAGATGTGTGAGATTGACTGTCAGAGAGGCAGCTTTGCAGCATTTGCACAAGAAGAAACTATAGAAAGAAAAACTTACCCATCATATATCTATGGGCTGAGCTGTACTAAAGTGAGCATAAC
>NW_015151965.1:21634-25416 GCF_000732505.1 Cyprinodon variegatus | reverse complement strand
GGGAGATGTTCATGTTGCTGCGGTCTGCAGTCAGGACGTTAGATGTCGCTGAAAATTACACACTGTAGCTTTAAATCAGCATTTGTACACATGGGGACCAGATATTGGTCTGGGGCAGGTGTCGGTAACCCGTGGCTCCCTGGAGCCAAATAAGAATGGACCGAATCATTTGCTTTCATCATCAATGCAAAAAGTTTGCCTGCATGTTTGCTTTTAAATGAGAAGTTGTAATTAATAAAAAGAGTAATTAGGAAAGACATTTTCACGGAAGGTACGCTAAATATGCAGCCGATCAGCCAATTGGGAGTTAGAGAAAAAGTGTAATTGCAGAACTTCTGGGTAAATTACAGGGGTGGAAAGATAGATTTAAGAAGTGATTGCATCTCCAAATTCCACTACTGCTTCCACTAGTTTTTTTGCAAGCATAGAAAAGTGGTCACAGATCGAACAGGTAATCATTGCAACAAAACCTAATAAATACAAACCACATAGTGAAGCGGCGAGCAGTGAACTTTAAACTTAAAACACTGAATATCATACAGCAGAGTATTCACATGATGTGATATTTTCTCAAGGATAAACATTTAATCATGAAGGCTTCTTATATATTTAAGCTCATGTAGTCCTTTTTATAGTGGGCTAATACACTTAGAGCCTGTGTTGCCCTACAAGGCTTATAGAAGGCGTTAACATTTTTGTGGCTCCAGACAGCTTTGTTTTTTTTGTTTGTTTTTTTTTTTAGTCCAATATGGCTCTTTTGCGTTGCAGACCCTTGGTCTAGAGCACTCTGTCCTCAATGTCCGTACGATGTAAGAAATACACACAAAACCCCTGCCACACAAACAAGGACACAAATATACCATGGTTTCAAAAAGTTACATAATGAAATTGTTAGATAAAACAGCACTGCACATGCATGGCAAGGCAGGATTCACAGAACAGCAGCAGAACAAACTTGTAAGCCTATCGCTTAATGCCATTCAAGACAAACTAAAATCACTGTAAATTCTTTTGATGTTCAAATTTGTTTTTCTTGATAACAGGAAATACGGGAGAGATCTTAGGTATAAAATATCTACTCACAAAGAAACCGAAAAGCTGTTGTGTGTCAAAGTGTGCCTGTATAGGCATTATGTAGTATGAAGGGAGGAGTGGGGGTTGGAACTGCCTGTCTGACCCAGTGACCAGCAGACAGTCAGGAATAGTAGTACAGTGGATTTAGAAAGCTGGGGGTGATGATTATTAGGAGGAGACAGTCACACAGAGGAACAGTCATCTACAAATAAGAAACTAAACTGAAAGTCAAAGCCAGAAAATATAAAGAAAATGACAATAATGTAATTACATATAGATAAAACACTCATGAATTTCAATATTTTTTATGTTCCTCTGCCATTAAAAGAAACAGTAAAAGGTGATGATGGTAAAACCTATTTTCACTACAAAAAATAAAAAAGCACAACAATAAAGAAAACATCTGAGAGAAGATTCAGTATTAGAATAATCTATAGTTAAACCCTGCATATATACATGTGCATGCATGAATACATACATGCACACACCCACACACTCATTCTGCCATAGTAAGGACCATGTGTTGACTCCCATTGATTTTCAGTCAATTTTCAACCCTTTCTATGCCCTAACCCTAAACCTAACAATTAGCAAAATACCTCAGTTCGCAACAACTGGTCCTCAATCTGATGATGAGATTGGAAAACGGTCCTCACTCTGGGGCTAGACAGGTATACACCCAGTCAACAAATGGAATACAAAACCACCACTGCTGACCCACATCTTTCTCTCCTGTCAGCATATCACTGGAATGATGTGGTGGCAGCTTTCAACACTGCAGCGGATGGAATGCCATCAGAACACCACCCCAAACTGTCCCGCTATAGTGAATCTTAGTGATGCTATTTGTAAAATCCAACATATTTCAGAGTCTCTGCTGCACCTCTCCCAAATTGTAGCTGACCACAGACAGTGTAGCAGACAGGAGACCGGCCTGTTTTGTTTTTATGACCGAAATTGTAGAAAACAACTATTGAAGTTTGACCCTCTAGAAGAGCAAGGTGCACAAGAACGCTGGGACCCTTTTTCCACCTGGATCCCCGCTATTTTTTGCCGTCACACCCTCCGTTGCCAGACATCTCGCCCCCACTTCCTCTCTGCCTCGGCCGTATCTAGACCCACAGCGTGTAGTGCAGACCACGCTTAAATATTGGGCATAAATCAAAAATNTTATAATTACATAGGAGCAGGGCTCGCAGCCATGGAGGCAGACATCTTTGCGCTACGGCAGCGCAGAGCCAACAAACTAGCGATTGCGAGATCGCCCATTATGCTCGAAAGTAACTACGGCAAGTTGAGAGAGATGAACTGAGACGGCACTGAAAACACAGACTAATGAAATACTATCTGTAAAATTATCTATGTAAACAAACCTCATTGAGAAGGTAGGCGATGCGGACGTCGTGGAAGACATTTTGTCCCGTAACGCTCGTCGTACCGTTGGGGGGGGAGAAGCGGTGGGGGTGAGATGTTCATGTTGCTGCGGTGTGCAGTCTGGACGTTAGATGTCGCTGAAAATTACACACTGTAGCTTTAATGTGTTCTGTCTCCTTGAACCCCAGTCGGCCTCAGCAGATGGCCGCTCACACTGAGCCTGGTTCTTCTGGAGGTTTCTTCCTGTTCAAAGGGAGTTTTTCCTCTCCACCGTCGCTACAAGCATGCTTAGTGTGAGGGATTGTATTTGAGTCAATGCAATCAACTGGTTTTCCTTAGATAGAAAAGTTTGTATCAATTTGATTGTAGGATCTGGTTGAACTGTAAAGTGCATGATATGACATGTGTTGTGAATTTGGCGCTATATAAATAAACTGAATTGAAAATTGAATTGTAATTTTGCGTTATTTCATGATACAGAGAGAGCATTTAAAAAATAAGAGTGTTTTACGTGTTTACCTTTGCACAATTATATATCTTCAAAAGAAAATGCAGGATAAATCCGCATATAACGGGCATATTTAGACTATATTTGGTTCAATTGGCACATATTGACCTACTGTCTTAGTCACTGGTAAGTTTAAATTCCACATTCATCAGAGCCGGTGACGCTTCAATCATTGATAACAACATCTAGTGTGTGTAGTGGTTATAAAATTAGTATAAATGTAGCAGGAAATGCTGCTTTTTCTCTTTAAACGAAATTCCCCTCTGATGCTCACGTCTAGCATAAAAAAAACATGCATATTTTTGCATAGGTAAAATGACATTATTGAAACTACCATAGTGTCCCTACCAAAGTGGAAATCAAACCTATGCCCTTGCCTCTGTGTTGGTAAACCAAGCTGAAGGTGATGTTTGTTGGTCTTCCAGCTGCCATCCTGCCACCAGACGTCTCTTTGACAGCTCGGCCATCTGTGTTCCTCAGTGTTGCCTCCATGATGGAAGGAGGAAAAAACGTGACCTAACTAAGATCCATTTTCTCCTCCAGTCGTTAGAATAGTTCAGGCTGTTGAAAGAGACGTCTGGTGGCAGCAAACATTCATCATTTGATCATTTCTAATGCTGAATAATCCAAACAAACAACACTGCTCCACCAAGCCTCCTGGTCCTAAGCCCCCACAATGTTTTGCTCTGTTGACGTCACATTCATAAGCTCTATAAACAGCAGCCATCTCAGCCTCTCTAAGGGCTATGCTGGAATATACACTCACCTGCCACTTTATTAGGTACACCTGTCCAACTGCTCGTTAACACTTAATTTCTAAGCAGCC
>NW_015151965.1:17845-18931 GCF_000732505.1 Cyprinodon variegatus | reverse complement strand
GCTCTGCAGACTGATATGCTCGCTGTCAGCACACAGAGCTGTGCTTCTGATGGCATTGATGTTCAGGCAGTGGACTAATGTCTCTTCCTGGAGAATCTATGCTCAGATTCTCATCTTGCAGGACAGGAACCACCAGACTCATCCAGCTAGCCTCAGTTTTCAGCTGCAGACACAGACAGCTGACTGACTGGGATCTAGAACACTGGTTTGAAGAAAGCCTTTTACTGACCAATGAGATCAAGACATTCACATGTGGAGGTCCCTCCTGTATAACTGCTGCTGCAGAAGAAGAATGCTGCTCCTTTCTGGTTTTGTAGCTCTATGACATCAGAGGAATCCCTCCTTTCTGGGAGCTCCCTCCATCAGAGGCTTTATATGCTGTGCATTCTGGGATTCAGAGTTCGTCAGCAGTTCTTCTGCTGTCTGGTCATGTGTTTCAGTCCTTGGTTCTGTTAGCTGAGCCCAACAACATCAACACACTTTGAGCCTCAGATGGACCCAGTTGGTCCTCTGCCAGAATGTTGTGGAGCAGTTTAATCTCCCAGGTTGGTCATGTTGTTCTAATGAAACTAATCAGAGGTTTTTTTTCTGTACGAGCTAATGAAGCTTTATCAGCAGATCCATCAGGAAGATGCTGCAAACCTCCTCCTCTCCATCTCCACCTCATCCTGCTGCTCTGAAACATCTCATCCTCAGTCAGCAGGTTGATGCTTTATAACAAGATTAAAACATTAAATCAGAGAATTTGTTAAATGAAGAGATAATGAATCCAAAAGTTCCCCAAGACTAAATGCTGACCTGAGATCAGTCCAAGATTTGTCATTAAAATGGAAGAAAGTGAAATTATCTGCAGAAATCTGCTGGAAGCTGTTAGACAACAAGATCTGATGGATGTGTTTTTATAAGTAGATTAATTTACATCAATATTTGACTTTAAATAATAATCTCAGACCCATTAGGTTGTTGTTTAGGATCTGGTCAGGATGAAGATTCTGATGTCTTCATCACTTATCCTGTAACTGTTACAATACAACTAAAATCATTAATTATGAAATAAATGCAATAAAATAATGAAAGACTAGAAGA
>NW_015151965.1:7101-15434 GCF_000732505.1 Cyprinodon variegatus | reverse complement strand
GGGCAGATGTCTGAGTGCAGACAGGTTCAGGTGAGCAACAGAAGCAGGAAGAGCTAAAGGTCCTGCCAGTCATGGTACCTTGTGAGGAACAACGAGAAGGAAGTTAAGCTTTAGCTTAGAGCAACATGAAATGCAAAGAACAGGAAACACAGAGAGCCAGAGGAACCACAGAGGATAACACTGCAGCATCTAATGATTGGCAGGCTGCTCTTCTTCCAAAGCTCCTGATGAGACTAACAAGGAGCAGGTGTGTGCAGAGGCAGCAGAGTCTCAATCCAATAGCGCCCTCTAGTGGCCACCAACTGCTAGAAGAAAGAAAAAACAACCAAACACAAACTAACCTGGATCTTAACAAGGAGGTTCTGTTTTTGTCAGCGTTTGTTTGTCCGTCTGTCTGTTAGCAATAGAACTCAGATAGTTCTGGATGGATTTGGATCAAATGTTCAGACCAGGTGTGAATTAGGACAAAGAACAGAAGATTAGATTCTGGTGCTGATGTGAACCATCCTCTGGATTTGGTGGAGGTCTGAGCTCTCTGTCTGCTTTTATAGTTGCAATTCATTTCTTCTTTTGTTTTTTTAATAAACTAAAAACTCTTGAATTTTAAGTATCTTCATTTATTAATTCAGTAATATTTCACTCATTTTGATACTACGAAATATCTTTCTCATGTAAATATTTAACGTTTATTTCAGCAACCATTAAGTAACAAACATTTTCAAATGAAAACGAGGATAAAACATATTTTTTTCACCATAAACGCTTCTGTTCTAGATAGAAAGTAAATATAAAGTATCAGTAAACAGTGTTGGTGATCCAGCAGGTCCAGCTGTTTTTCCTCTGATCATTTAGTTTGGCTCTGAATCGTCTCACAGTCAGAAAGTCAAACTCTACACTGATGACTCTGTTGTTTCCACACATGAACAAACAGCAGAGCTGCTTTGAAGCTGCAGCTGCTAAAACCAAACATCCAGAGGTTTGATCAGTCAGGAATGAAGTCTGAATATTGGCTCCATGATGGCTGAGCCCGTCAGACAGTGTATAGCAGGTGGTGAGGTGATATTTGTTGATTTAAAAGCTCATTTTACCAGTGAAAGACATTTTCTTTACATTTTCCTGATAAGTACTACCCCCTCCTCCAGCTGTATGCTCTGACAGAGCATACAGCTGGAGTATGCATGCAGCAGAGAGCTCCCTTTAACCATCCAGAGGCCTGAACCACAAAGCAGGATTACTGAGTTAATGAGACAACTTCAGGTTTAACCCTTCCTTACTAGTACCACAATGATGGATTCTTTCTTAGCAAGGCTTGTCACCATGGTAACATACTCTGAATGCCAAACCTGCTCCTGGGCTGGGTAGCTTTCAGGATTGATCTGAATCCTAGAAAATGTCATAGCTTTTAATTTATTTATTTAGATTCCCTTTTCTCCCTTTTTGACATTCCAAACTTGTCTCTATTTATTTTCTCCTTTTCTCTCCTCTTACACTTCAGGAATTGACTTAATATTGTATATGAAGGTAATGTAAAAAATCTAAATCAGATCTTAATGTAAATCAGAATCTCAATCATCGTTGGAGTGAGCCAGCCTCTGCTTCAGACTTCCTATGACTCTGTGGTAGCCTCAGCTCTCCTCTACACTGTCGTCTGCTGGGCCCCTGGCAGCACAGAGCGGGACAGGAAGAAACTGAACAAGCTGGTCAGGAGGGCCACTTCTGTCCTGGGCTGCGCTCTGGACTCTGTGGAGGAGGTGGCTGAGAGGAGGGTGCTGGTGAAGCTCCCATCCATCATGGACACCACCTTCCACCCTCTGCAGCAGACTGTAGAGGAGCTGAGCAGCTCCTTTAGTGGCAGACTTAGACACCCCGTGGAAGAAGGNAATAAAGTCCTATCTTATCTCTCTTCCCTTCAAATGTATTTAAACCAGCTGAACATGCCTTCCTGCTATGCCTTCTATGGCCACCAGGTGGCAGGAGATCATTGAAAATGTAGCTCTTCATATGGATATTAGAAAAAAAACATTTCATTCAAGTCATGTTTGGTTTATGTTATTTGGGGGAAGTAAAGAAGACAAGTTAGTTCTCTCTGTTAATCATTTTATTTATATACATATTAGACAAAATCTGCTGAGTAACACTTCAAATCATTGATTATTAGTCATTAGTTGAATAAAGGTTATTCAATGTGAGACATATGGCCTAAGCTATTGTAAGTAAAATTTATTTCTATAGCACCTTTCACAGACCAAAGCCACAAAGTGCATCACTGCACAGTTTAATGACATCAGAAAATAAACAATATAAAAAGGCCAAGACAATAGGAAATCATAGCAGCCCAAAATGTAGTTAATTAAAAGCCTGTACAAATAAATGGGTCTTAATTAAGCTCCTGAAGGTGACAAAGAGTCAATAGAGCTCAATGTGGGCAGAAGATCATTCCAAAGCCATAGTGTTCCGCTTGATTTATGCATATAAATTGCTTTATTATAATTATGCAGTTTTACAGATTATATGGACACTGCAATGTAAATAGAATAGAAGAGGAAACACAGAAAAAAGCAGTAAAGATAAAAGAAAGAGGAGATAAAAGGGAGATAATGATAAAACATTTTCAGTCTGCCTCATCTCCTGCAAAGAGGTGTAAAAAGAACAGCACAACCAACAGACATGGTAAGAGACATACAATAAAGTAACACCTAGATACTATGGCTGAAGTAGTATTATTTAATCTGACATCGACTCTGTGTTACCTGAAGATAAGAATATGAGCTTTCGGTATGGAAGTGAATCTCTAAGTACCTGGAACCAAGCACCTGTAGTTGTTTGTGAAAGTGCACTTCTGCATGTAAAGTTTATCCAAAGAAAAAATGCTCAATAGTGGTTGTTGAGAGCTGAAGAGGCGTCCCCCCAGAGCACTGAGACCAGGGCTGGGAGACCCAAAGCACCAGAAGCCCATAGGGACCACAAGAGCAAAGGCACCAAGGAGGGGCCAGCCCCGGAAATCCGACCCCCACCAAGGGAGAAGGAGAGACAGCCCCAAGGAAGTCCCCCAACCACCGCAATGCCGGAGCCACGGGGACGAGTCCGCGGGCTCCGCCGGCAGCCAGCCACCCCGAAGTGAATCCGGCCCTGGCCCCCAGGGATCCCCGTGCGCCCCACCCCCCCGGCAGGAGCCCCAGCCAGGCCCTGGCTCACAGTCTCAATCACGCCTTCCCACCCTAGTGCCCCCACTCACAACACATAACACTCACATCCAATAATCCCAGGATCAAAGACCCGGTGGCACCGGTGGTTGGTCCCGGGATTATCGGATGACCCAATAAGTGAACCTAAATTTCGGATTGGGGGGAGGGGAGCGGTGACACTGCCACACTAACCCATCTCGTTCCTGCTTCGAGCCCGGCCTACCAAACCGGACAAGACCACCCCCAGCAAAAGCTCCCCCGGGATCAGGGCCCACATTCCCTGCAGC
This sequence comes from Cyprinodon variegatus, assembly GCF_000732505.1. Lineage (NCBI taxonomy): Eukaryota > Metazoa > Chordata > Actinopteri > Cyprinodontiformes > Cyprinodontidae > Cyprinodon > Cyprinodon variegatus. Next base: position 11,962 of record NW_015151965.1, on the reverse strand, counting down.
AGCTGGTTTAATCTGGTGTTGTTGCTTGTTGCTCTCAGGTGTAATTAAAACTGGGAGAACCAAAGGGTGTCAAGCACACTCCACCCCCCTCTGGGAGACAGGCAGTTCTGTGCACACCCCAAAGCGACAACCCAGAACCCTCAATGTCTAAATGCGAGAGAGGGGGTGGGGGGAGCTGACCGTGGTGAGGCCCATGAAATAAGCCCCCCGATGGTGCCCTTGCACCCACCCCCCCAGACAATGCCCTACATAGATGTGTGTTGTGAAAATGTTGTAGATGGAAGTGTCTAAAATGCAAAATAAAAGTGGGGTGGGGTATGTCATCAGAAGGTGGGGCCGTCCAGTAACGACCCCCTCCCCAAAAACCTACATGTGTGGCAGTGTGATGGAGCAGGCACAGGGAGGATTCCGGGGATGGGGAGCAAAGGACTGGGGTGCTTACTAGAGGTGTAAATAATATTTGTTTTGTATCGTTGCATCGATCCAACAGCCGGCGATTCGATGCATCGTTACGTCCACAAGAGTATTCATGTTGTATTTTTCCTCCGGTCTATTTTTATCTATTTGCTCCTGGGCGTAATTCTCCCTCCCGTGCTGCGGTGGCGTTAAACCTATTTTTCCTCCTACCTCACTTCCTGGTTATACTCTTACAGCAGTGTGTGCAGTGAGCTTCACACAGACATTTTTGATTTATGCCCAATATGCTGCGGGTCTAGATACGGCCGAAGCGGAGAGGAAGTGGGGGGTGAGTTTAGTACGACAACGGAGGGACATGAGGGCCAAAAAGAGCGGAGATCCAGGTGGAAAATGGGTCCTAGCGGGTCAAACTTCATGAGTTGCTTTCAGCAATTTCGGTCATAAAAACAAAACAAGCCGGCCTCCTGTCTGCGGCACTGTTTGCGGTCAGCTACAAATTGGGAGAGGAGCAGCTGAGTGTCTGCTGAGTGGGCCGGGACATCCACACTCTGGAGCTGAGGTATTGCATTGCACTCATTACACTGATTTTGTGCAGTATTTTACGATGCAAGGCCTTTCAGAATCTATAACGCAGGGGTATTATTATTTTTCAGTGAATGAGGTTTTAATAGGAACAGGTGCAGTAAAACTTTTCTACTTCTGTTTTTTGCTGTAGTTTCTCAAATAAAATGCATAACAACATTGCAGCTTTCCTTCATTTATTTCAAATTTAAAACACTGGCTAGCCTGTAAGGTAAAAAAATAAAAATTACCCAATTTATCGAATCGATTCGTATCGTGGTGTATTCTTGAGTATCAGGAAATCGATACTGAATTGAATCTCCATGATGGGTGTGATTGACACCCCTAGTGCTTACTGCACTCCCAGGGAGCCAGCTCCCCTGCTTACTCCAACAGGCACCCCAGTTCCCCCAGGGGCCCACCAGTCGCACCACCATAGCCCGGGGGCCAGGGATCGGCGGCAGGGCCCACAAGCCAGCCGACCACAGGGCCAACACCGACACCCTGCCATCCTGTCCATCCCCCCCCCAAAAAAAGGAAAAAAGGGAGACAACTCTGGCCGTCCAGCCCGCACGCTCCATGAGGCCCCCACCAGGGGACGGCACATACCAGGACCGAGACAGGGAGCCAGACCCGAAGCCCTTCTAAAATTCTCATCCCTCCACTACCACCACCCGCTCCCCCACCACAGATGTGATCATTCCCCTACATAACATTCAAACCACTCACCACACAAGCGACAAAAGACATCGAGGCGAGATCATTCCAACTCCCCCTCCCTCCCTTTCTCCCACTAGCTGAGTGTAAAAATCTGCCATAATGTGTTAATGTGCATGCCGCCCCAGCCCAACAGGCCCCGAGGCCTCCCGGTACACCAGCAGGGCCAGACAGCCGGGCGTACACCGGCCCAGACCCCAAGTAGCATTCCCCACTGAACCTGAACCCCCGACTCCCCACCGGGGCACCCGCCCGAGGGCAACGCACCCCAGGGACCCCAGACCCCCGGACCCACCCAGCAGCAGCACAGCTACCAGGCCAGTAGCCCACGTTCGTCACCACGGAACCCCCCAAGAGCACTGCAAGCGGCCGCCGTTGAATATAATTATCAAGATGATTGCCTGTGCACTGTGGACAGATGTTAGATTGTGCAAAACCCATCTTCAATAATCTTTGGCCTGTATAGTGCACTCTGTGGAGGATTTTGTATTGTATTAATTGTAAATTGGGGTTTCTAGTCATGTTAAAAGTTCTTAGACATATCTGAGCCCAGATGTTTTGTTCAAAGCTGACTGATAAATCCTCCTCCCATTTAGTAATAGGAAGAGATATTGTATCATCCAGTTTAGTCAGTGTGCTGTATAATTTAGACAGTAGCTTGGGGGGGGTTAACTCTAGGAACTCTGATATATTAGTTGGAATCTGTAAATCTCCATCAATATGCTTAAATTTGTTTCTAATTATAGCTTTAATTTGTTCATATTCTAAGAATAGATTTTTGTTAATGACATATTGCAAATTTAATCTAGCAAATGTGATAAACTCTGTTCCTTCAAATAAATGATCCAGATTGTTAATACCTTTATTCTTCCAGTATTGAAAGTTTACCATATTATTGTTTTGTAGAATGTCAGGGTTATTCCAGATGGGTGTACGACTGCAGAAGAACTTATTAAGGAATACTGTGTAAGTTTTTAAAGGTTTAGAGTTGCATCTCATCCCATTCAAGCAAATTAACAAATTCAAAATTTTGTTTACCTTCTTAAATGATTTATGGACTGGCTTTTCTAAATGTGAACATCTGTTTGAAAAAGTGGGGCAGATTTGGTGTCAGAAATGTAAATTTAACATGGCTGTGTCCTGCTTAAATCCAGAAATGGTTTGCTTTGCTGTTCAGCAGAGCGCATCAACTTCATTTCATGTTTACCAACATGCCAAACAAGTTCATAAGAATATGTTTTAGAGTCATGGTATTTTAATACCAGCTCCAAAATATCTGACAAGCAACACAGATATGCATTTTGTATTGAGTCCCACCCTAAGATGACCATTGGCTGGATTAGTATTCTGCTTTGATATAAAATCTAAGAAATGTTTTTAAGCTAAAGCCTGTAATATGATGGAACATATATAAAGCTATATACATGCATTATCTTTTCAAAAACATAAAAAATCACCCTTTGAGTTATTCAATTTGTAATGCAACTTCAAACTTGGAAAATATATGAAGGATATTTCAAATGCTGTAAACCCCTCTTCAATTCACAAGCTGTACATCTTAGTCAACTCACCATGGCAGTGTTTGTGATTTGGAAGGAGGGAGAGGGATTGAAAGAACCCCAGAAGACATGGGCATCGTCATTGAGGGAGTGGAGGTGTTGCATGACCTGACTTCAGTTGCCTCAGCATGTGCCCTGCTTATGGCTTTGATATATTCCCTTAACCTGGCTTATCCAAAGGCTCTGCGCTTCACATTTGAAGTGTTCCAAAAAATCTTCATGCAGCTTGAGCAGCACAAGATGTCTCCCAAAGTTCAAAATTAGTTTGGAAGACTTCANTCTTCTTTATGCTCAAAAACACAAAGAAGACCTCAGAGCTTGGCAGTGCAAGATCCACCTCACTGTGCTCTGGGGAGTCTGTGAGCCACCACTCTATGAAACACGCAGGTTCTCTTTAGAGAACTTGGAAAAAAGCCAGAGAATCCAGCCAGGTCTGAGAAGAGATGATCAGTTTTGGGATGTGGGACGTGACCTGCTGCATGATGAGGTTAAATTGATGCGCATAGCAGTGGACATAGTGTGCATTAACATAGACATCCTTCTTCTGTACACAAGGGTGTAACAACACAACAATAGGCCCGTAAGCAACATTATCTGGGTGGGCCCCATATGAAGTACAACACCCCATACCCCCATTGGTGTCTTGTTTAAACCGCTCACCATCATGTTGAAATCTGGCATGTGTTGCTGTATAGATAAGGTCCGGTCAGACAGACTAGCATCAAGTGGGTAAAACAGGAATTTTTTGCACCTTTACATCTTCAAAGAGTCGTCCTAGTCCACAATTGCGTGGGGGGCCTACCAGGTGTCAATGATGGGGCCCCTAAGAGGTTGAGGGCCCCTAGGCAACTGCACTTTCAGCTTACCGATAGTTATGCCATTGTCTGAACACCACCTGTAGCACCTCTCATGACACTTGCACCATCATAAGCGAGGGAAATGAGCTTGCTTCTCTGGTGATCAGGGAGAATGAAACTCAACCTATCCAGAAATGCTGTGGCGATGGAATCAGCTGTGACACATTGGAGAGGTATGAACTGAAAAAACCTGTCTTGGACATGATGGGCTTTGTCAATGTAGCGGATCAGAAGCACCAGCTGAAACTGAGTGGAAATATCCATTGTTTCATCAGCCTGGATGGAGACAAAGTCTGCACTCCTGATTTCTTCAAGGAAGCACTCTGAGTTTATTCTGTACTGTCTTAGACGTTCCCTTAGACACAGTGGCAGTCTCAGGTGCTGGTGTAGAACTGCATCCAGTGATGCTACAAAATTCACCATTCCTCTAAAAACACCAGGGTTTTTTAGCTCTCACTTTCATCATGGCCACGGAGGGCAAGTTCAAATGCACAACAGAATTTGACAAGGTCTATGAGTTTTTAAAAATGTGCTGATTTTTGTCAACCTCCTCATTATATTTATGAATCCCTGTCCTTTAGCCTTCAACAAGCTGAGATTGTCAGGAATCCAGTTTGTGTGGTCTGTTTTATGTCTGTCTCTCCCCTCATCACCAGGTGGTGCCCTGTCCTTGTTGGTCCTCCCTGCACACCTGCGGCTCTTTGGATCATTATCTGGAGGAGTACTTAAGCAGTGGACTGTCACTACCTC
>NW_015151965.1:2897-6640 GCF_000732505.1 Cyprinodon variegatus | reverse complement strand
AATCGGCCCTCATGGAGCCAACATTCAGACTTCAGTCCTGACTGATCAAACCTCTGGGTGTTTGGTTTCAACAGCCGGCGCTTCAAAGCAGTTCTGGTGCTTGTTCTCGTGTGATCAGTGTAGAGTTTGACTTTCTGATTGTGAGACGATTGAGACCCAGACTAAATGATCAGAGGACAATCAACTGAGGTTTATTTCATGAAACCAAGCCGAGGGGCCAAATCAGGATTTTCAGGATACCTAATTAAGGGTTAACCTACATTAATAAACACTGATATACATTATTATATTACCATACTATGATTATTTTAACATTATTATGGTAGTCTATGCCAATCATAATTTTCTATGTGGACATTATTATTGCTTGTTTTGTTTTTAATTACAGATGTTGTTCTAGGTTTGACTCAAACTTACCACTAGTATGAAATGCTGAAAATCTTCAAGGAGATTGGGGCAGACAGAGAAAGAAGGGATATACTAAGGTAACAGTCAACGAGCTCCACAGGTGTCCATGAAAGACAGAGCCAGACAGACAGTTCCCATGTCAAATGATGAAAGATGGAACATACTGTTAGGGTTCCTGTTAGTGGGGTATTGCTTTGTGTTCTTCTTCTTTTTAGGACCTTTGTCCATCCACTAGACAGTGCCCTACTTCTCTGTTGGCCTGGAGGCCCTCTTCCTGGTGTCGACCACCCACACCTGCAGCTCGTTTGGTCATTTCCTCCAGAGGAGTATATCAGCAGCGGACTGTCATCACCTTGATGCCAGAGTTTTTGCCAATATTGGGTACTCTAGCCTCTCTGAGATTAGCTGAGTCTAACCTTCTGAGTTTTTGTCTCTCCGTGTTTAAGAATTTAAGCTTTTGTCTCGTTTGTGATTCTCCGGCAGGATAACTTCCTGATCCACTGGATAAGCTTGGTCCTTTTAACCCTTGGAAGGAAATATTCGTCTCTCTGAGCAAGGGAAAACCTTAACCTGATCAGTTCAAGCCCTCCTCAAGAAAATCTGAGACGGCTCCGCTGCTCCTCTGGACCCACCAAAAGTCTGCCTGTCCACCCTCCAACTAAGTAACCTCCATATCTGGACATCCTCCCCACAAACTGGACTCAAGGATCAGCCAAAGACCATTTTGTCCTGTATTATCTCTCTCTGAGTTTTGTCACATTCAATAAATTGTTAACTTTTCCCGTGCCTCTGAGTAGTTCTCTGCATGTGGGTGAGACATTTGAAACCCAACATGACACATACAGTTAGTCACAGTAAGAAAAACAGGACTACACCTAAAAACAAGCCAAACTCCAACATCTATAAAAACAGATGTTGGCAGCACAGCTGTTATTTTTCTCCAAGATGGAGTCAGAGCCAAACAGGAACAGACCAGATGAAGCTACTATGAGAAAAAGCAGAGAGAGCAGAAAGTTAGAGATTTAACAAACAAATACTACTGGGCTACAATGAAGAGACAGAATGAAGCTGAATGATTAAAAGTGGTCCCTATAGCTTCCAGCAGTCTAAGCTCATAGTAGCATAACTATAGAGATAGTTCAGGATAACCTGAGCCACTCTAACTATAAGCCTGATCAAAAAGGAAAGTTTAAAGTGTTGTCTTCAAAGTAGACAGGTGCAGTTTCTCAATATGTGTTCTTTAGCGTTCTGGTGAGTGAGATCATCTGTGGTAGTAGCACTAGACATGTGCTCCAGGCACATTCCAGGCATGTGAGTAAAACTAGCTGCAGTTCAGCGGACAGGATGAATGAACGGTAGCCGGCGCGCGTGGATGACGTCATACACACTCCGCTTTGTTTTAGGAAAATATAAATATAAAAAATATAACCGCATATGTCTGGGAGACAGTGATTCGCCTGCATGTTATGAATGCTGGCGTACTATAAAAAATTAATTATGAACAGTTAATTTTTGCCTTCAACTAGTTGCCCATAGGAAGACGTTACTTGGTTATAACAAAACCAAATATCTTCGGAACTGCCCCAAATGACACAAAACTAATATGGATGACTAGAACATGATGTAATAACGTAAAATCAAGGGCCCAGTGTAAAAAAAAAAATGGTGTTCCCCTTTAATGGAGCTGTCAATATGGAACTTAGATCTCTAAACATTAATGTTTGCATACCATATATGCCTTTTGTTTTGTAAGGTTTAAAGTGATGTCATTGTCTGTGAAACTTGGGAATCTATGACATGAGTTTTTATTAAAGGTTGGCTCTGGACTATTTATCAGACCGATATTTAATTTATTAAGAGCAGATTGGAGCAGAATGAGGATAAAAAATTCAACAAAATATTTTCCAAAGCATTTGCAATTGTCTGTATATTACTGTCTTTTTGTTTTTGTCCTCTCCTGGCTAGTTGTTTTCCGGGTGATACCACATTAAAACACACTTAGCATTCTCCAGTATAGTCAAGAAACATATATTTCCTTACATATACATTTTAATTTATTCATATGGTGGTTTGTCTGTAGGGTTTGTTTTCAGAGCTGAATGCTTGCTTCTCTAGTGACATTTGGCAAAACAAGAGACATCTGAATTTTGGATAACAAATTTTATTCTTGATTATATTTAAATGAATTAACATTACTTAAACTATGACAATGTAAACATTTCTGCTTTTAATACTGAACAAATAAATGTACAAACCTACAACACTGCGTTAACAGTTTATTAAAAATAAAGATCAAGAAAAATTTAATTCCAAATATAAAAGCAGAGAGCTCAGACCTCCTCTAAATCCAGAGGATGGTTCCCATCAGCACCAGAATCTAATTATCTGTTCCTTGTCCTTATATGAACCTTGTCTGAAAAGCAAATCCAGTTCTGCTCTAAACTATTTCAGTTTTATTGCAAACAGACATTTGAACAAACAAAGAATGTGCTACAAAGATGTAATCAAGTTAGGCAAAATTATATACTTTGTACAGTTTGACCTTAATAATGTAATAAAATGCTAAGATGGAGCTGAAAGTTGGTTAGAAAGCAGTGAGTCAGCATGTGTTCAGTTGGTGGACGGTCCCTTGGTTCTGAGGCTCATCAGCAGAGAGAGTCCACAGCAGTACACCAGACTCTTCACTATCAGCACTGTGTAGAGCAGGAGGAGCAGCTTCACCCTGCACTGAGACTGGAAGGACACTGATGGCTTCACTGGGAGCTGAGGGTGATTAGAAGCTGCTGGTGGAGGAGTGGGAGGTGCTTGGGTCTCTGCCTGTGGAGGAGGTGTGGAAATTGCTGCAAGTTGTGTTGTTAATGGAATTGAACGTTCTAAAACAGAAGAAAAAAAAGAAAAACTCGTCATAGTTTAAAATGTTCCAGTCTTCACTAAAAACGGAATCTCTGCTCAACTTAACTTTTCATACCTTTGATTTCTGTTTTTTTCCTCACATTTCCCTTCAAATGCTTAACTTCACAGATGTATTCATAACTGTAGAGATCCTCATCATTAACCATCCGGACCATGGCAGATCTTTGTGACCCGCTGACCTCCACCTGTCTCTCCTCAGCAGGGGGACGCTGCTCCTGTTGGCTGTTCTTTTCCTGTCTTTTCCAGGAGATCTTCACCTTAGACGGGAACATGTCTGAGGCCAGACACATCAGAGCGGTCTTTCCCTCCTCACTGGGGTCTGTTTTCACCGGGCACACGGTCACCACTGGCTCCTTCAGCGCCTCTGTTTTACATAAAGACATTATCAACAAGCAGCACAGACACACAGTCAGCAGCAGCTT
>NW_015151965.1:0-1373 GCF_000732505.1 Cyprinodon variegatus | reverse complement strand
AGGTTAATTCACGGTGAAGATTGGACTCACCTGCTTCAGTGGCTGGGTAGAACCAATACATGACATGGAGATGACTTGTTGACTCCACATTGCCCATTTCTTGCTCCTCCTGAACTAAATACAACAATCAGTCCGGCTCTTAGTTCTGTTCAGAACTTCAGTCCAGCTTTTGAAATTGTGGTTTAATTTCTAATTTGACTCATATATATGAAATTATGTTTGATGTTTCTGAAACGTACAAAATGATGCAGTCGCAGTCCGGCTCACAAACAAGCTCACATGATCCTCATGTTATATTCATTCTACCGTCTACTAATAGATTAGAGATTTTCATTCTCAGGCTAACATAAAGAGCAGCAAATAGCCAGGCCCCATTTTATTTATCTAATCTCTCACTAATTACTCTGCTGCTGCTGTCTGAGTTCAGCGGCTTTTTATAAATACATTTAAAAAAAAAAAATTAGACTTTCAATTTCCATATGAACCAAATGAATATTGGGTTAATTAATTTTAAACATAAAGTAAAAAGTTATTTTATTAAAATTAAAACTTTAATATTTCATATTTCAGTATTATATTTTTTCTATATTTTCTGAACTATAAGGTCTGTTAAGTTTAAAAACACACAAAAAAAATGTCTGAGATCAGGATCAGAAACACAACTAAGCTTTACGACTGAGTTCAGTTTTACAGAGAGAATTTATATGACAGAGAGATAAAGTTCAAATAAATCCATCATCAGCAGAAAGTGACTTTAAACACATTTTAACTTCAACAATCAAATAATAAATGTTGGTTCTTACCTGTTACATACAGTGTTGTTCCAGAACCAAAGATGTATTCCCCCACAGTGAGAAAGACTGCTACAAAAACCTGTCTGCGGTTTTCTGCTCTGATTATTTTCAGTTTTTCTCTCTCAGCTACATGTAACACTGAGGTTTAGCAGTTAGTGAATCTATAAAGAATATTTTACAGTAATTAGACTTTTATCAACAATATTAGCAGATATTACAGGGTTAGAGTTACTGAAAGGTTTCAGATATTATTCTCCAATATCTGTAAAAATATCAACATTTATTTTCTAAAGTTGTTCAGAGACTTTTTAACATGTTTTCCATCAATTATTGATATTTTCATGATGAATTCTCTCCTAATGATAAAAACTAACATGTAAATCCTGAAGCAGCAGAAAGTGACTTTAAACACATTTTAACTTCTACAATCAAACAATAAATGTTGGTTCTTACCTGTTCCATCCAGTTTGGTTCCAGAACCAAAGATGTGGTTCCAGTATCCTCCACACAGTGAGAAAGACTGCTAGAAAAGCTGTCTGCTGCTGAATGGGTCAGCTGAGGTGAAGCGGTCCAAATGAT
>NW_015151964.1:157303-158528 GCF_000732505.1 Cyprinodon variegatus | reverse complement strand
CATTAAAACTGAACTTCTCCTTAAAGCTGGAGGTCATTTTGATGCCTGAAAACAAAAAGGTGGAGAAAGCAACCTGCTGCTTTTCCAAGAAGAGGGAAGGAAAGTCTGAGAGACAGAAACCTGGTTTCCTCTGACAATAGATCACTGATTACAGGATAGATATTTATATTTACACAATGGAGTCATTCTAACAAACTTCTAAAGGACCAAATCAGTCCCATGTCTTTTCCAGCCTGTAATTATCCTTCAAAAACATCCAATCCAGTCTCTGAGAGAGAAATGCCATTTAAATGTAAACACTTGCTGCTCCAATGAGCTTGGTGTGGAACAGGTGAGGAACAGGATCCAGGTGAGACGCAGGACACCTCCTCATAGAAGAAAGGTCAGTTAAACTGGGCAGACACTATGTGATATTTTTAATCGTTGATCGCAGCTACAGCTCAAACTGTACGACAAAACTGCAGGGTTTAAAAAGCTCACAGGTGACGTTTTATGTTCTCACTCTGTGCGGCCCAAAGCTCTGATGCAATCTTACCACAGTCTGCTGAATTTCAAACACGTTTTATTTTCTCCTGACCTTATTATTCCTGATGGTGGTCATGAGAGTTTCATCGTACAGTTTAAGCTGTAGCTGCATGCAACCATTGAAAATACCGCAGAGTATATGCAATTAATAGACACAGTCTGAACCAGGAACACCAGACGACGAGGTTAAGACAGATATAAGACTGCCACAGGGAACAAACAGGAACTTAAAGACATGCAGGGGTAATTACAGAACTATGGACAGCTGGAATAAATGAAGGAGGGAGAAACCAATCAGATGGAGAACTGGCTAAACCAAGAAACACAGAACATGGACCATGATAGTTTATCTGCTAGATTAGAGCATTTCCTCTCTTTTCCTTCACTGATGTTGGAAAATGCTGAGTCAACCTTTTTCTTTCTCTCTGCCTCTTCTGGAGCTGCTGTGTTTGTGGCAGAAGGTTAAATAGAACCGGTCCAATGATGCTAAAGAGTTGATGTTGCTGAAAACTGCTGCTGGTTTCTGTCAACATTTCTTGATCTTCTCTGCTTTGGGAATCAGATCCTGACAGTGAACAGATACTGAACACAAAACAGAGATGAACAAAGAAGCTGTCTGACAATTGAACAAGGTTCTGGTTCTGAGGAAGGATCGGATCATTTAGCATCTGATCAAGTGAAGAAATAGACCTTCTAATGA
>NW_015151964.1:149773-152365 GCF_000732505.1 Cyprinodon variegatus | reverse complement strand
TTTGAGCTGCCAAACCTCCTATTAGTGACATAATGAGCCTTGAACTAGTAGCCAGAAGAGCCAAACAGTGAACATAAGTAATCCTCCATTCCTGTGATCAAATAATCACTCAGCAAACTATATTAACACCAGGAATCCCAGCATTCTGAACCTACTAGAACTCTCACTGGCCGTCTATTTGATGGCTGACATTTTTCCCAATGAAACGCATGAGTAGTGATGATGTCATCCAATGAAATGGATCTAGTTGCGATATAAACCCATTGTGGATATGTAAACTTAAAACAGGTCTAATATATATTTTTCAAAGGCTGTATTGTATGCTATAATTATTTGTGTTCTAAATTTGTATTAAAAATAAATCCGTAGAGTACGACTGTTTTACTACACAGGTCAAAAGTTTGAAATTACAATTTTATTTACATAAATTGATTGATTCCCCCCAAACATTTCCCACGGACCATCTTTTCACATTTATGACAAATGTAATATGAGCATATTTTGTATTTTTCCATATTAGCCATGAGTTCTAGGTAGAATGTTGGTTGCTAGGCAACGGTACCGAATGTCAGTCAACTGTGGGAAGAACTTACAATGCAACTAATAGAGCCATCAAAATGATGGCTGTGGGAGATAGAGGTAAAATTAACCATATTTATTTTTTATGTTTTAATTTTATTAAAAAAAAAAAACTACGTGAAAATAAAGGAAATATAGAAACAGAAAAAGTTAGTTAACATGAGCAACATAAGATTCATTTTAAATATAGTTCTTTCCCTTTAAAATCTCAGAACCGTCAAAATGACAGCTGTGGGAGTTCTAGTGTTAATTGGGAGCGACAGGCTAACAGGGTAATAAGCCACATCATTTCATTGAATGGTTTGTCCTGAAAATGTTTTATGTGGTTCAGCTCCCGTGTGTGCCATCTGGTGGAGGAGGTATTGCAGGTACAACTCTACGGAAGCGTATTGCATTCACCAAAAGAAAAAAAAAACAGACAGCTTATCTCATAATTACAAGATCAGTATCTCGTAATTACGAGATATTTTCTCATAATTAAGAGATATTATCTCATAATTATGAGAAAAGATCTCGTAATTATGAGATCGTATCTATATATTTGATTACGCTTACTTGAGCCTGTAATGTAGAATCTCTCACAAAACTGGTCTTCATGGTTACTTATTAAGAATATCTGCATCTGTTCCACTGAACAGTTCTCTGCAGGTCTAATATGATATGCGTTGGAGTTCTACTCCTGTTTTTCACTTCATCAATAAATCCATCTATAACCGATATGACCATACATGGAAATCTGTCAACAGCTCTATTAATACAGATTCTGTTTGGTTTTAGTTTTTCATATGAATCGACATGCTGCATGAAGTTGGGACCTGGTTGTTTTAAACGATTCTGAAGCTGTCATGATCTCAGCGCTGATGGTTCAGTTTTTCGTTTCCTCCTTCCTCCCCTGTCTAATTAGTCCTGCGGCTGAAAACCCCCGATCATTTCCACCTGGTTATTCAGGTATTTATGTTACGTGCTTGCCTTCTGTCAGCGGCAGGGTATTCTAACAGTTTGGTGAGATTAACTACCTATCTGTATTTTGTTTTGTTTTCCTGATTGTGACCCATTTCTGCCCTGTGGATCCAGAGTTTTGCTTTGCCCATCTGCTCTGTTAGTCTGATCTCTTCTGGACTGATTCCTGGAATCTACCAGCTTCTCTACCTGGACCTGTCCGCAGCTTAGGAGCAGTTCTGCGCTCCTGTTTGTTTTAATAAACGATTTGAACTTTCCCACTTCCTATCTCGCCTCCAATTATGGATCCAATATTCTGAGGTCATTACAGAAGCCTCAGCTCTGCTTGCAGTTTTTGGATTTCGAGAAGATATCGATGGACAGTTCTATGTGACACCACCAAGCAGCTTAAATGCTTTTCAGACACATTCATTTACAACCATAAAGCAGCTGTGCTGGTTTTATTGCTCCTGCAGTCAGAGTGGGCTTCTTTACCTAAAACATTCTAAGGACTTACTTTACAATGCTGACAAATTAAAATTAATTCAGTCCACATTAAGCATTTCCAAGCATATTAAATCCAACAACCCACTCACTGTTCACGTTTCATGTAGCGGAGATCAGCAATGACTGTCCTTCCTGATCTCCTAAATATGACATAGTATCTCATAAAATCGTATCTCATAATTATGAGATAAAGATCTCATAATTATGAGATAATATCTCGTAATTATGAGATAAAGATCTCATAATTATGAGATAATATCTTGTAATTATGAGAAAAGATGTAATTACAAGATACTGATCTCGTAATTATGAGATAAGCTGTCAGATTTTTTTCTTTGGTGAATGCAATACGCTTCCGTACAACTCAGATTTCAGCATTATACACTCACCGGCCACTTTATTAGGTACCTCATGCTAGTAATGGGTTGGACCCCCTTTTGCCTTCAGAACTGCCTCAATTCTTGGTGGCATAGATTCAACAAGGTGCTGGAAGCATTCCTTAGGGAGTTTGGTCCATATTGACATGATGGCATCACACAGTTGCCGCAGATTTGTCGGCTGCACATC
>NW_015151964.1:145547-148676 GCF_000732505.1 Cyprinodon variegatus | reverse complement strand
TACAGAAGCAAACACTGAGAGTGAATGCTGCAGGATAAATAAAATCCACCAGTAAAAGAAACATCAGATCTGTTCTCAGCACTTTGATCTGTTATGAATTAGTGTGACCTGCAGTTCTACTTCTCTGATTGGCTGCCTGGAGTTTAAATTACTTTGATCAGAATAATTTGAGAAACGTCCTGCTTAATGTGAGAAAACAGAGTGCCAGAAAGTGCTAAAAAACTTCTTTTTCTCAGGACATTGAACACCGCCTGATCTAAAAAGCTGCATTCAATGACCAGAAATAGCATTGATTTTGTTTTTGTTTGTTTTTTTTGGTGTTTAGCAACACCTCCTAAAAGCGTATTAAACTGCTGGATATTATGACTTCCTTTATGGTGTGTGTGCTGCCTTTTGAGGTTATGGGGGGGTGACACATCAGAGTGAAATAATGGATGTTTAATTCACTGGTTTTTAACTTTTGCTATATTTACTGATTTTTAACGTGGTGTTTTTCATGGAGTGTTCTCATCACAGTTCAACAATCCATTCCTCCGGGATCCTCTGGCATACAAAGAGTGCAGTCAATGTTCTTATCAGAATGAGCAGTGTCTTTAATGAGCAATTCTTTATTTACTCAAAAACTAAGTGCAGTCACCCCAGATATTCCTATCCACAATTACTTTTACTTTATCCCTTAAATCATCATTAAATTCAGTACATTTGAATTAATTATCTGTAGACTGTATGTTTATTCAGCAGATTGTTTCATAGTCTACAAGAAAATTATACGCGCAAAATTGCTTTAAATAATATAATCTCATTCAAGGAATCTGTAAATATTTATAAATAATTTAACCCCGTTTTACACATTGTAACATTCAATTCATGGATTACCTAAAGAATAGTTTAAAACTTTCTTTACATCACAGAGTATGAAGTTTTAGTTTCTTCTAAACTTATAACTGCATTTTTAATTTACTCTTATCCTCTGCCCATGAGAAAGCTATTAAAGTTCTTTAATCTCTAAGAATAACCAGCTTGGTGAAGAATCCCCCTCTTTCAAACTCCCGTCAGACTCCGTAGAAAATATCCTTCCTCTGTGGGCCCCTGTGTGTCCTTCGATACCTCACCCGTGTGTGTGTGTGTGTGTGTGTGTGTGTGTGTGTGTGAGGGAGTGAATCTATATGTGGAAAACTGGTCAGGAGCCATCCTGCTACTGGTCTTGGAAGAGAAAGTATCTTGGAGCAGTGATCCTTCTCCCACAGGTAAAACAGTTCAATGTCCATCAGGTTACCCTCTGTTACCACAGCAGCCTTGAACATTAAGAGTCTTGGGGCCATGTGTCCCCACACCCCCTGAAGGATAAGTCTTTATTTGTGTCATCAGCAGTATCACATAGAGGTAGAAGGAAACAGAGCGTCAAAAAGGTGTTCCTCCCTTCAAGAGGAAATGTCATATTGAATTGTTCATCTGCTCAGAGCACAGGATTGTACTCTGACTTGTTTCTGTGTTTCCAAAACTCCACAATTCACAGTTCCTGAAAATGTTGAATTTGACTGCACCACCTCTGTGCAAAGTGTCCATTTAAAATATTCTCCCCTCCCCAAAAAAAAATGCTCAGATGAAAAACAAACAAACAAAAAACAAATCTGTTCTAACATCCCCAGAACCAGTCAATAGTTTGTTGCCATATCTGGACCCCTGACCAGATACAAAAATGTGCAGGAAACATAACCTCCTCTTATGTTTTTATCATAATAAACTATCATATTAAGTGTGCAGTTCCATCTAATGTATTGATTGCAGCTGCAGGTAAAATAAAGTCAGGTGTTCTCATTTCTTTGTGCATGAAATGTATGGTTATCCATCCCCACAATATAGGATCCCCAAAAGATATAGCTCCTGTAATGCTATCTTTAAATCAGCTTGCAGTTAAAAAATAAATAAATAAAATAAACAAATAAACAAATAAAAATAAATAAATGGTGAAGTTTTAGATCCTGGGCCTGATATTGAATTGCCATAAGCACCGTTAACACATTAAGTCTTAAAATGTTCTAATTTATCCTAAATTGCATTTTGTTGATGCTACTTTACTATTCCCAAATGTTTAATTTTCAACTTGTTGTCCCTTTAATATTCTACTAATTAGAACTGACCAACCTATTTATCAAAAAACCCAGTCCTCTCTATAACATAGTAAAACATCTCTAAATCCTCTTTTTATTCCATTATTTAAGATTAGCTCACCCCTTGAGGATATGGAGAAAATTAGTAGACAGTTTCAACCTGTCGATAAAGTTATTCCTCTAATTAAAATCTATGTTGTTGCCATCACTACTGTTTAAAAAAATAATCCCAAACTACTGCCGTGTTGTTTAGAAAGATATTACATCTACCTGTTGATCCCCGTAAACCAAATATATTGTCCATGGATCTGTATTAATCAACCTGTTTTAAATAAGTTGCTCATAATCTTTCATTTTGAATAAGAAGTCTGGTGTGTCAGTTCACTTACCTTTTTTCATCAGTCTTGTCCGATGATCCCATGACCTTCCATCACCCCATCACTGCCAGTGGCCTGTTCTCATCTGAAGCAGTGGGCATCCAGTCATTTCCTTAATGTCAGCATCTCAGCAGTTGCAAACCATCCGTCCTTCTGAAGTTTAGGTGTAAAGTTAGTCTGTGTCTCCTGTAGTGTACTCCTTCCTGTGACTCAAGAAAGTGTCCAATGTCTCTAAACAAAAATCGATTGTACATTTTGAAACATTTCCATCCATAGTGTAGTCAGAGCTATTCAAACAAAATTAACATGCGTGCCACGTCTTTTTTTTTTTTTTTTTTAAAAGACTAAGATGTTAGTAAACAAACAGAAAAGGACAGACACAAACAACGACAAAACATGTAAGACAAAAAAAACCCCTGTGGTGTTGATTTCTTCAAAAAGTTGTAGGTTCATCATGTCATTCATTTAATGCCTCTGTCAGCATGACTGCTCTTACTGGGTGCGCAATTCCACCCCAACAAAAGTCTGTGAGCTTCAAACCACCATCTCTATTCTGCCACTCTGCAGAATCTGTTAGTTCAATCTCTAACGTTCTGCTCTCTCTGCTTTTTCTCATAGTAGCTTCATCTGGTCTGTTCCTG
>NW_015151964.1:143993-145287 GCF_000732505.1 Cyprinodon variegatus | reverse complement strand
TTTTCCTTAGATAGAAAACTTTGAATCAATCCGACTGGATGATCTGCTGAACTGGAAAGTGCCTTGAGACAAGGGTGTAACTTTGTGTTGAAAGTTGGTGGGGACGGCTCATAAGGAAAGGGAGCTACCTGCGCGACGCCTTTTTTTTGTTGGAAAGGATAAAGCCAAAAAAATGTGAATAACATTTATCAATTTAATGCTTACAGTTAAAAACATAACTGTTACAATATTCACTTACCGGTATGTACTTTGTGCAAAAAATATCACATAAATCTAAACAGACAAACTCAGAGCTCATCAGAATGGCCTTCAGCCGGGAACAAAACATGTAGCTTACAATCTCTACACACTGTATCAGGCATGCTGCGTTCTAACACCATCTCTCTGATGTCCTAATCAATGATTCAGATCCAGTCCAGTTGTTAACTAAGTCAGTCCAGTCAGTCAGAACCTATTCAATTCCTCTTATCAAAAAGTTTCAACTATTTGAACCCCTCTCTCTCTTTCTCTAGTCGCTCTCAGCCAAGTTGTTCATTTTAATTGCCAGGACTTCTGCACCTGCTGGGAAAATAAGGGTTAATGCACAGCTTAAACAAAACACAGACTTTGTCAGCCTGTCCTGGAAGAAAAATTTTAACATTTAAGGATCGTTACAAACACAGCCTGAAAAAAACAAAAACATATTTAAGCAAAACAACCTCCTGATTCTCCTTAACTGGGCCTCCAACTATCTACCAGCAGGGCAAAAGTAAATGACCCCTCAGGTTATTTACCAAGAAAAAGCAATCAAATAGTTAATCAATTAGTCAATAGTTAATCACTTCATTCACAAAAATTAGTAAAGTTGGTATAATTTGATAAGTCATGCCCAGATGAACAGTGAAAAGATAAGTGTTAGTAATGATTAGAGATGCAAATTAATCAGTTTTTGCCTAAGCAGTTTCCAAACTGCATTATATACCCTGATAGAAATAAAAATGGATAAAAACAGGAGGCTGGGTCATGTCACATGAGAATAGTTTTTTTTTTGTTTTTTTGTTTTTTATAAAACTCTCCAGCCTTTTTTATAAAAGATTGATCCAACTAACCTGCTGACCTCCTGAGGGTATCTCGGCCATATGCTAAGAGCTGGTATCGCTTTGTCCGGTTCCAGCTCGAAGTGTGATTCAATTGTTTCTAATCAATCTCTAATGCAATCCTAATGAATTCAATTCAATTCAATTCAGTTTATTTATATAGCGCCAAATTCACAACACACGTCATCTCAAGGCACTTTACAGTTCAACCAGATCAT
>NW_015151964.1:140622-142178 GCF_000732505.1 Cyprinodon variegatus | reverse complement strand
TTTGAAATTAGATGACTACTCTATATTAACTTTCATTACAATGCAGAGGATAATGTAGTATGAATGAATATAGTTAATTAAAAAGCAACATTTTGAAATCTGAAATACTGTACCTATCAGAAAACGAACGCCTCAATCCCCCAGTTTCAACTCCTTATGTAGCGTCTAAACATGGATTTACTTATCTAGGTGTTAAAGTTACCCCTACAATAAATAATATCATTCCAACTAATTATAACCACCTTACAGAATCAGTTATGCAATTAATAGAAAGATGGTCTAGACTACCCATTTCCTTAATAGGTCGGGTCAATATTATTAAAATGACAATTTTGCCAAAGTTTTTATACCTTTTCCAATCAGTTCCACTTTCCCCTCCCCCCTCCTTCTTTAAGGAGATAAATAAAACTTTTTCCAATTTCATTTGGAACGGTAAGCGTCCTAGAATGAGACTGTCCCTTTTGTATCTACCTTATGACAGAGGTGGTCTACAACTGCCTAATTTATTATGGTATTTCTGGGCAGCCCAGATCAGGGCAGCTATGTTTTATTTTGTTTCCAAAGAGCCCCCAGCGTGGGTTACAATGGAGTCCCAGCATATCTCTATTCCTTTAAACTTATACTTGTATTCATCAGACAGGAAAAAACTTATTAAACAAACAAAAAACCCGTTTTTGAAAAATACATTGCTTATCTGGCAAAAAGTATTTGAATATTTGGGAGAAGGGCAACAACTATCCCAGTTCTCACCCATTTTTGGAAACAGGGAATTTGGTCCAGGTAGAGCAGACCTAGGTTTTAAACTCTGGTCTGCTAAGGGGTTAGCTAAGGTATCTGATCTTTTTATAGGAAGAGTTTTTATGTCATTCACAGAACTTAAAAATAAACATGACATTCCCACTAAACATTTCTATAAATATCTGCAAATTAGGAGTTTCATTTTATCCAAGCAACAAAATAATCTTGATCTGCCCCCCTTGTCTTCACTAGAAGACATTATTGTAAATCACCTATATAACAGAGGACAGGTGTCTCTAATTTATTCCTTGTTTGTTGACAAATGTAAAGAATCCCCGGCCAACATCCTAAAAGCATGGGAAGCGGACTTGGGAGGGAACTTGTCGAGTGAGGAGTGGTCAGAAGCCTGCAATTCTATTCATACACAATCTGCTAACACAAATTCCAAATTGTTACAATACAAATGGTTGACTAGGCAATACATCACTCCAGTTAAATTGCATCATTTTAACCCTAATATTCCTGACACTTGCATTAAATGTACTTCCCAAAGGGGTTCTTTATTCCATTGCATGTGGGCGTGTCCTCGAGTGTTGGCGTTTTGGAAGGATGTATTGATTGTGATAGGTCAGATGATAGGTAAAAAGATTCCTTTGAATCCTAAAATGTGCATCTTGAATATTTATCCTGAAGACTTTGTTATCCCAAACAACTTGAGATCCTTACTTAATGTCTCCTTTTTGGAAGCCAAACGCTGCATTGCACTCTCTTGGAAGAAGGAGTCTTTATGTGGAATTTCTCAATGGACCACACAAATG
>NW_015151964.1:136933-139336 GCF_000732505.1 Cyprinodon variegatus | reverse complement strand
ATGTTTTAAAGTAGTCAGTTAGAGTTACTCAGATACAGAGATATCACAGAGAAAATAACTTAACTTCAGATGGAGTTCCTCTGGACAGCTGCAACAGCTCCACACTCAGTTAATCCAAACAGGAAGTGAACAGGTCCAAACAGGAAGCAGGCCTCTCAGTCAAACCAATCACTTCCATCCATCCCACTTCCATGAGAGAGAAAAAACTAAAACTACTTTTAAAATAAAATCATGTAATGTCCCTGTGTAGGATTTTAGTTTTCCCAAAAAGTAAAAGTTCCAAAAAAGTAAAAGATCCGGTCTTGTTTGTTACTATTCCCCTTCTGTTATGCCCGAGAGCTCCTTCTGAATCCTGTAAAAATGCACATGAAATGTCACATGAAAAACTATTCTAGATCATTTCAAAAATGCACCATACACATTCTACCTCACATGCATTCAACATTTAGGACAAACAGACAGACATTGGCCACATAAAGTTTGTTTAATCCATCAGTAACATTTTTTTGATTTATCTTTATAGAGGAAAATCATAATTTCTTTACCAGACCGGTCTTTAGACCTCTGCACCAGTGCTTTTCAGCCTAATTTTAGGATCCTTGCTAAACTATATGTGCACATTTATAGAATCCCAAGATTCATTTATTGCTTACGTTAGACATCAAAATAAGTTTTCAAACCCAATGATTTCCATTTTTTTGCCTTAGTTTTATTTACTTAAGGTGCCTTTCCACCCCTTACTTTTGCTTACTTTCTCTAATTCTTTCTCAACCTGCACTTCCATCTTTTTTGCCTGTTTCTCCTCCCTTTTTTAATTTTATGACTTCTCAATCACCAACTTCACCACTGCTACTGATTCCCTGCCGTCTTCCATGGACCTTCTGGTCCCCATCCATCATCATTTATTTCTCTATCAAACTCACCCTCCATTTTATCTACCACTGTCTGCCTCTCTTCTTTCTATCCGCTGAACTCAACCTTCCTAATTTATTTATTTGATGTAACCCACTCTCTTTTGAACAGTTGACTGATTAAAGATCCATTTAATTCACCTTAGAGTATCCTCAGTGATCAGTGTTTCATTTATATTCACTTTGCTACAGTTTGAAAAACTTAGCTTGTGTGGTTTAAGATAATCAAATATAAGCTTCAGAATCAGTCACTCTAAATGCAGTTTACAATACCATTCTAGTGTAGTAATTGGTACATGTCTTTAAGTTAAAACTGCTTCTAAATTCCTGGTCCCCCATTTTGCTAAGGTTGCCTCTGCTTGCACTCAGTCTCAGTGTGTCTTTTTTTTTCCCTCCTGCCTCTAAGTGAACGGCTGCTTTGTGTGGACCACCTTTTGGAGCTCAATGTTTGGCGGGGGTTAACAGCACTCAAATGTACTAATCGATCTTCTTACTTTTAAAATGTTAACTTCAAGACATCGTAAATTGTAAATATATCAATCAATGTTTCTTATATTTTCAGTTTTCCTTTTGCAAGGTTTACCTCGAAAAATCACAGAAACCTCGACGGCATTTGCATAACGACAGGAACTAAAGATAACCAAAACCAAACACTTTTTGATAGAAATTAACTAGACCAAATCATATTTCTTGATAATCTGTTTAAACTGACAAACATTTTATACCCCAGACAGACATTGAATGAACAGAATACAACAGACAGTTAGACAAACACAGAATATAAAAACAGACACATGAAGGCTTCTAACATACTGTAGTGTTGTTTATAATAATATAGTTCTGTTTCTCTATTTAGACAGATGCAGAATGCCATGGTATTTTAAATCTTTCAGGGTGTGTGTGTCAGCACACAGTCAGCAGGCTCATGGTGCAAGGAGAGAGAAAGAAATGGGAGGGGGACTTTTTGCCTCAGTGCGGATGAGAGAAAAAGGAAAAGATGAAGTGTTTTGAAGCCTTACAAAATTTAAACTTGTCTTATATCCCCAGTTTATGTAATAACTTCTTCTGTTGCGATTACAACTTATTGACAAAATATGTTTAAACATTGGGCACAATTAACCCTTTTTTAGTTAGAAAATGGGACGCAGTGGCAATTATAAGTGAAATTACTAGTGAAAGCAGACGTCTTTTGCATATATAAAGTGATCACTTTTCTCTCCCTGCTTTGTTACTAACTCTGTCTCCTGATGCTCTTTTTCATCTCAGCTGCAACACTTGCCTTTTTTCTAACAGCCTATGTGGGACCTTTAATGACCAGAAAACTTCCATGAATGGAACCAGACCTCGTCCTGCTTATCTGACTCCCTTCACTGACTACCGACCCCCTGTCCAATCTTGCACAATTAACAACCAAAATTTTAAGGCACAAAATATTTTAGATCATACAGCTCATAATATCAGTAACACAGCATACATTTTTCAACAAAACACT
>NW_015151964.1:130803-136438 GCF_000732505.1 Cyprinodon variegatus | reverse complement strand
CTCACATCCACGGGCCTCTGACCCAGCTGAAGACGACCCCTCGTCAGAGACTCGCCGTGAGCCGCCACACTCAAGAAAATTCACTTTCTATTTTCTTTTACCTGGACTTGTTTCCTTGAACTCACAGGGCTTTCTCTGCCTGGTCTCGTAATCTTTAAACTCACAGGGCTTCTTACAACCATCCAAACATTGTTTTATGTCACTCCCTCTATTTTCTTTTATAGACTTAGGCTTACTAGGACTCAGGACACTTAATTTAGTTGTTCTAAACTCAAAATGCTGATATGATTAAACAGGTTCTGCTTACGTTTTTGTTGGCTAGCCTGTGTCCCTCGTCTGTTCGTCCAAGTCTGATGTCCAATTGGTCCTGACGTCCCCAATCCCGGACCAAGCCCCCAAATTGTTGAAAAACACTGTCATGGGTTTTCCCGGGGTCCATTAATTCGACTGCAGGTAACTTAACTGAGATGGAGTGTTATAAAAAAAATCTGGACAACGAAGTTTCGATTCGCCTTTACAAAGGCAGAGGAGCACCAGCAGCACGCATCTGCGAACTGCAACTATGACCTCCCCTGCAACACCGGCTCTTTTTATTATCTTCATTGGGGAGCATCTTACAGTTTTACACAGACAGTCCCACAGAATGATCATACTCTCTACTTCCTATCTCCAAATATGGAGTTGCTTCCTGCCTTTCTTCTCCACTGTTAATCAGCTTTTTCTGCGTGTGTGTGCGAGCAAGGTCATTATTATGTTGAATTTCATCAGTTTTAAGTAGATTTTAAAAAGTATATATTCTTGGCCGTAACCATTGTCGTTGTAGTGAGCGCTCTGTTCGTTAGCAGCAGCTATGTAACCTGCTCAGGTTGTTTTTCCTCCATTAACTGCTCAGCAGAGCTGAATTGATCACATCCAGCTAAGCAGTCAGCTGAAGTCAGATTGTCTAAAGTTTACAAACGTTTTGGCCTTGGAGAATATTTATCTGTTAGTATTATAAGGGGATGAATGTGTATTTTCATATTTAGACCTACGTGTGTGTTTTCCATGTATACAACTAACCCGCTAACGTTAGCTCATGCTAAGATCATGCTAACATGCTAACTTCTCTCATTTTCTTCATTCATGGAGGCTAACTGAAATGTACTTATTTTATGCTTACTCATACTGTGATCTAAGTGAGTAAAGTTTGCCTTATTCCTGTATTCTTCAGTTTTACGGTAGTTGACTAGAAACGTCAAGCCTTGGGGTTTTTTGGAGGGCTTCTAGCTAACCGTTATCTGGCTGTCTAGCCTTGCATCAGCACATGCACTGCGGGATCAGGCTTTTTATTTCATTCCATATTGCCAGAACAGGAATTCCCATCTACTCTACACATCCAGTATAGGAATAAACACATTCTTCAGGTAATGATTAGACACTAGGCTTGAACTTCATCAACAATATTGTTTGCTGTAGATTCTATCAGGCTGTCTGTCCCTGCTATAATCTGTTCCCCCTGTCTAAATCAGACACACAGGGTCCCACCTTTTTCATTTTAGGCTTACTGATATATATGGGTTTTATATTTTATGTTCTATGACAATCATACAAGTTTTGTATCACAAATGAAGCACTCTTTTTTTATAAGTTTGTATTGAAGCAGGAACATGTTTTTTTTTTACACTGTGTCCATGAGCTCTGGGGAACAGATACTGGGCATAATGAGCTCTGGGGAGGGTCAGTACCTCTGGGGAGATAACACAGATGAAGCAGTGATTGGTACCAAGTACTGGGCATGATGTAACTTGTTTTTGTATCTGATCATTATGTAATTTTGTTTTTGGTTTCGGCTGTCCACAAGCCCTGGGTGGGTTCGGGGGATGCCGGTTCCATATTTTGGTTTCTGTAATCATGCGCTCCAGGCGTGAGAGGCAGCGGTCACTTTTCCTGATTGGGTGAAAGATTTTCCTTTGAAGTTTGGCATAAATGATGCCGGTTGGCACTGACAGGGTCTGCTAGGGTTGCGTACGGACGCCTAGGGTTGCTGCCCTGCCGGGATCGACCGGCCCTCCGATCCTTGTGTCACGGTAGGGGGACAATATAAATTGTATTGAGACAATATAATTTGTATTCAGCACCGTTCCTTGATTGATGTGCTTGCTTTGCTGATTTCTGTGGCAGAATAAAACGACACATTTTAATTTTGGCAGAAACAGTTTGTGTGTTCATCTTTATTGCCGACTCATCACGATCCTGCCTAAATTTCATAATACATTTTCAAACATGTCTTCTGATGACAAAGTACTCCTGAAAGTTTAGAGATGTTAGACCTTTGTGTTGTAAAGTTACAAGGGAGGAACTAATTATGGCAGGAACAGACAGCTTTTCAATGAGATGAGAACATTTAGACACCGTGAAACAATGAGATCATTTTTTAAGGAACATGTTGAAACGAACAAGGAGCCCTTGTCTTTAAGAGAAAGGAGGAGACACTGCTGTCAGCGTCCTGTTTGGATGCAAACGCTCGTGTTTAATTTTATTAATATCACTGCCAATATTCTGCTAAAACATGTGAAGGGAAGAATAAAATAACATCACTCATCTTTCATAAACATAACACATCTGAAGTTTCATGTTTAGTAGGTTGGATTGAGTCAGACTGAACTCCATCAGCTCTTTTTAGTCCGTGCGCGATAACTAACTTTGCACGACAGCAGCTTTGGAGGATAATGGCGGCCGTGTGTTCAGTCCGTCAAGGTGGGTTTTGGTTCAGCGGTGCCCTGCCATCCAGCCTCACCTCAGCGAGTTCCCCTGTTCTCTGCTTTGGTGAGAGAGGTCCTCCATCATCTGCACTCAGGGGCCTGTTGCTGGTACCTGTTCTGGAAGCAGCTCCATTTTCTTTTGGACCTTATTAAGGTGAGAGTTATCTCAGCACTGCTTCACTGGAAAACTGAGTTTAAAGCTTTGACAGAACTACTGCTAGTTTTCCCAGTGAGATTTTCAGACTGGTCTGGAACTGAAACCAGTAAGATTTTCTCCTCCACTGGTGCTTCAGTCTTCCAACCCTACCTGCTGGGATTATTTCCCGCTACATTCATCCTCCCAGATTAGATGTTCTTCATCCTCCTCCTCATCATCACATCCTTCCCTCTTCCAGACCTACAGGAGAAGCTTGTTAGAAACCATCTCAGGTTTGACATCAGTAACCTTGGCTGAGTTAAAGGAGGGTGTTAGGTTTATTCAATGATGATTATAAAATTAATGTGTGTGCATATGAAACATTGATGAGAGGAGATGCTTCACTCTGTCTTGTGATTAAGTCAGTGGAGCTTTCTATCTTATGACCTGATCAATTGTGCTGTCAGAAGAATACTCTGTTTTGTAACCCACCCCATGTGTTAGGTTCTGTTAATAAAAAGAATCTGTTAGTGAGTTGGGTGTAGCTCTTTCTCCCTCTGCAGAAGCTGTTGAAAATACCTTTCTGTGTGGACTCGGTTCCTCTTTTATTAACCTACATTTTGAACCTAAGAGAGGGAACAAGGCTTCACTCCCTGCTGATCTCACTGCTCTGCAGCTTCTCATATCCAATGTTGGACATGTCTGTGGGGCTGTGGAGAGAGGAGAAGATAGGAACTGATGATTATTAGCAACATCTGACCTGTAGAAGATGTGAAATCATAGGCCAGTTNGCAGCTTCTCACCCAGCAGCAGAGGCTGAATGGTGTTGAAAGCACTGGAGAAATCAAAGAAAGTGATCCTCACAGTGCCTCCTCCACTATCCAGATGCAACTGGGCTCGTTGCAGCAAGTAAATGACAGCATCGTGGGACCGGTAGGCACACTGCAAAGGGTCCAGAAACGTCCTCACCTGTGGCCTCAGCTGGGCTAAGACCAGTCTCTCCAGGACCTTCATCACATGCAATGTGAGAGCGACCGGTCTGTAGTCTGCTGGGTCGGATGGCCCCGGCTTCTTGGGGACAGGAACCAAGCACAACGTCTTCCACAGCAACGGGACTTTCTCCTGACTCAGGCTGAGGTTGTAGAGATGTCCCAGTACAGGAGACAGCTGGCTGGCGCAGGTCTTCAGTATCCTGGGTGTGATGCCATCAGGGCCTGCAGCCTTGCGCTGATGTAGTCTTTCCAGCTGCCTCTTAACCTGGCCTGTAGTCACACAGGGGATGATGCAGATGTCCTCAGTGGAGGAGGAGGAGGAGAGGGGGGTGGTGGAGAGGTGCTGTACAGGAAAAGGCTGGGGGGAGGGTTGAGCCATTTGAGACAGTGTGAGTGTGTGGGGGGCTGGAGGTGTCTGAGGGGTGGCAGGAGGTGAGCTAAACCTGTTAAAAAACTGGTTGAACTGGTTCGCTCTGTCCAGGCTCCCAGATGTCTGCCTGTCCTTCCCCTTCATCCCCGTGATGTGCTTCATTCCAGCCCACACGTCCCTCACACTGTTTTGCTGGAGTTTGGCCTCCAGCTTCCTCCTATAATTGTCCTTGCACATCCTAAGCATGTCCCTGAGTTCGTGCTGCACTCTCCTAAGCTCCTCTCTGTCTCCAGACCTGAAAGCCTTCTTCTTCTTGTTCAGAAGTTCCTTCAGGTCACTGGTAATCCAGGGCTTGTTGTTAGGGAAGCACTGGACGGTCCTGGCTGGCATGGTGGTGTCCTCACAGAATCTGATGTAATCCGTAACGCAGTTGGTCATCCCATCAATGTCCTCCCCATATGGCTCACATAACACGTCCCAGTCTGTGTACTCGGAGCAGTCCTGCAGTGCCTCAGCAGCCTCTGGTGCACCGGCTGCCTTTTCACAAGTGGGACATACTTCGGGGTCATCAAGACCAGGTTGTGGTCTGACCTGCCGAGGGGAGGGAGGGCTGCGGCTTCATATGCATCCATGGTATTGGTGTATAATAAATCCAGTGTTTTATTGTCTCTGGTGGGGCAGTCAACATACTGGTGAAAGTTATTGAGAGTATTGTTCAGTGAGGCATGATTGAAATCCCCAGTAATAACCATAAACACATCTGGATGATCAGTCTGCAGTTTAGCAGCGGTGGAGCTGATGACGTCACAGGCCACCGCTGCATCAGCTGATGGGGGGATGTAGACAGCATTAACAATGGTACACGTAAACTCCCTCGGCAAATAATACGGGCGCATTCCCACAGCCAGCAGTTTAATGTCTGGGGTACAGAGACGTTCCTTCACTTTTAGAAAATATCTTTGATATTTTTAGATGCAGACAATAAATAATGAAAACATATATCATATGTGATAATTAGGAGAAATATGGATGAGAATACTTGTAGACTAGGATTTTAAATCATATTTTGAAAATGATGAGTACAGAAAAAAAAGTAAATAAACTTAGTTTTAATTTAAAATTTATTTTATACAGATATGACATTTGGTTCCTCTAGAGTAGAACCAGAACCAAAAACATGTTGGAATAGCTAGAATAAAATAAGATGATCTAAAAACTAATGTTTAGGAAGAAAAGACAAAGACATCAAATCTTTGTCCTGAAGCTGCTGTTCTGTTGGACCGGGTCAGAGAGAACCCGTCCTCTTCAATCTGTCAGCTGTCAGTCGCTTGGAGACACAAATACTTAGTTACTGAACTTAAGCAGCTTTTTATTTCTGCCATATTTACTTCTTATT
>NW_015151964.1:115272-128570 GCF_000732505.1 Cyprinodon variegatus | reverse complement strand
TTTGAGTTTAAAGAGACTCTGACTGGATCCTGATGATGAACTCTGAGTTTAGAGATTTTTCTCCTCTTTATTTGATCCTGTCTGTCATTTAGTGTCTGATATTCTTTTTCTCTTTGGAACAATGGAGATGAAATTCAAACTAAGCTCCATTTAGTGGCTCCATGGAGGTTTGATCTGAATCTGATCAAACTGTAAAGTTGATCTTTTTTCTCTCTCATTCATTTTCAGCCTGTAACCCAGAAATCTGAAATAAAGCTCAATTCTAAAGTTTTCAGGCTGCATGTTTGCTTCATTGTGATGCGGTTTTTGGATGTTTTTGATTCTATTCCAGATGTTTCCTGCAGATGTTTGGGCAGCTCTGCTCATCTGATCTCTTGCTGCAAACAGCTCAGTGAGGAAATGATGGTTTTATTCAATCAGAGGGTGATTTTTTGCCCTGCAGGTTTCCTTGCTGTGCTTTAGTCGTAGCGCCCCGGTCAGATAGTTCTTTCTGTTCCCATTAAAAGCCACAGTGAAGCTTGTTTCTGCTGGAACTGAAACCGCTCCTCCATAGATAGCTCCTGGGGGCCGATATGTCACATTACAGCTTTGAAATATTGATCAGAGCCTCAGGTTGCATCCTCAGCTGGTTGCTGTGGAGAAAATTAGTGCAAAACATTCTTGTTTATATGAATCTAAGTTGCTGGAATAAAGTATTTATAAAAAAGATATATTGACACTTTTCCTGGTTGCTTGTTTGTTTCTTCAAGCGTGGAGAAATGTCCATTTAGATTAACTAACTGAGTATGGGCAGTTCTAGACGGGGCCCAACAGGGGCCAGTGCCCTTGCAGATCAGGTCCTGGCCCCTGTTATGGCCCCTGTACTGAAGACATAATACTCAAAGAAATTCTAATGATGATCTGCGCTGGAACAGACATGATTACTGATGGGTCCTTTGGATCTTTTTAATTTTTTTCCCTCTACAAATTCTGTTTTACTAATTATTTAAAACCATAAGGTGATAGCTTCAGTGCTGTTGAGATCGGAACCCATTTTTAATCTGCTAAATGTTTTTTCAAAACAAATTGCTCTAATTCTTACAGCTGAATTTTTCCGATTTTCTTGAGTTTTAATTCATTAACTTAAATATAGTCAAAAAGATGTAAAATTCCTAAATTCTAAATGTATATTGAGCTAATAAGGAATAGAATTTTAGTTAAACCGAATTAAATAGAAATTTCACTTTATGCAGCTGCCGTATTNAAAACAGGGCAGAGCTAGACAGGTGAATCAAATGAGCAATCAAGCCAGCCATCAACAACAAAATTATTACAAATATGGTAAATGGGTAATTTAAATGAACAGAAATTAAGACATATAATTCATGGGTAATGAATTCAAGAAATACATTAGTTTCATTCTCCGAACTGATAGAAAGTAATTAATAGACATTTGAATAATTGTGATTTGTTGAGTGCATCTGCAGAAACAATCTAAGATTCTAAACTACAAACTACTTTACTCAATTAGAAGCACTTCACATTTAGTGGGTTAACAATTCACAGTGGAATGTAACGTCCATCATTAACCTGTTGGGGTTCAAGATGTCTAAACAGCTTATGACAAAAGGTAGGGACATTAAAGTTTATATCAGGTTTAGGAAGTCTGAAATTCTCTTTTGACTGCTTTCTAAATCTCAAAATAGGTTTAGTTTAGTTAGTAATAAAATGCAAAATAAGGAAGATCCAGTGCATACAGTACGACTGAAATGTTATCACTTCTTGCCGCAGGGGTTGCTAACGCAGTGATCATTTTAATTTTTGTGCAATATAAGTATAATTTGGAGATTTTTGTACTTAATATTTAACTCTTGGATATCAACAAGCTACGTTTAGTCCAGTAATACTTTTATATTTTTCAAGTGAGTTGGTTAAAGCTGCTAAAATCCGGTGCACACCTATTTGCACCTTGCTATCTATGTTCAGAGGTCAGTGGGGCTGAAAGCACACATTCATACTTTAAACCACTCACTGTTTACAGTTAACAGATCTTTTGAAGAATTAACAAAAGAAGGCACCCGCAATGAGACAATGTTTCATAGGATTTCCTATGTAGAGCAGAGGTGCTTCTTTCTAACAGTTTTTACTTTGTTAAGAAATGATTGATTTAAAAAGCTGCGTGCAGTGAGGTGTGTTTGCTCTGTCATTCTTCTGCTGATTAAATCGAAATGCTGTTAGACTGAATGTCTGTAAACCGGGTGGAGCCGGTAATGCAATATTCCGGCCTCAATCACTGTCTCATTCAAATGAAATTATATGAATTACAGTTTATCAAATCCTTAGCTATCACAAAATACAATGTGCTGAAGGGAGGGAGTATGTGCTTTATATGAATGCGGCACACTATTGGTATATTAATGAATGGTTTAAAACTTCTTATCTTGACCCATTACCCAAAACCTTTTCTTATGCTGCCACCTGATTTCACTTTACATGACTTTATACTCTGAAATCATATGAAAAGAATATTTGAACTAAATAACAATGCAATTTACTTCTGTTTCAACTAAAACGTTTCAGACTGTATTATCTCAAAATGCAAAGAAAACATTTTCACCACCCACACATTGCATCATCTTCTCTTTCTATGCGATTTTTACCACGTTCCATTGAAACTTTATGGGTTCAGGTGAGTAAAATTACAAACCAGAAAGTTAACAGAATTAAAATAAAGTATCCGTCATAATTATAAATAATCATGTATTTATATGAATCTTAATTTCAGTTCAGTTTTACCTTTCTAAAGTTGTTTTTGCACGGACTACTAAAACTTCTTTGACATCTTTATCAGATGGTGGGAGTCTCCTTCAGAACTGCACCCACTCTGCCTTTCTGTTAGTTTAGTTTTTAGGGAAAGTAAATTTGTTCATGAAAAATTTGGATTTTTTTTTTGGAAAGTAAGGTATTTTAAGTAGCTACTCATACGTTTTACCTAGACCCCCCCACCCCCACCTAAAAAAAAGGAAAGGGAAGAAAAAAAATACAAGCTATCCCTTTAAGACAGTCAACAATAGTTGGGTAGAGGGGGAAGGGCAGAATGGGAAGGAACTCTAGTTGCTGGGTTCAAGCTTGAACAATTTATAATAATTAGCTGTGATTGTTTTAGATAAATCTGCTGGTGCCCTACAATCTAAAATAATAGAATAATGAGTACTCCAAGATTTGTTCTTCTCTCTTTTAATATTAGACTTATGGAGGTAAGGCAAGTTGTGACCAGTGCTACAATACCAGGAATTGATGGTTTGATAGTATCCACTTCCTCTTTTCAGAGGGGAGTTGGTTTCCTATTACCAGTGGCTTCGCACGCCATCGCTCTCACTACAACGGCAGTGTATGCATCCATGTGCGTGACACAAAAAACAGGTATTACAACTACAAATGCATACCAGGCACAAGTCTGCGTGCTTTCCAGGGGGAGGGAACAGATAAAGTAAACAGAGAGGACTTTGCTCAAATCTACAAGCAGAACATGCAGTCAAACGATGACTTGCAAGTTCTAAAACTCTATTGTTTAAAAACTTTTAGAATGCAGAAAATGGTCATGCAACAAAAAAATAAATGAAATAATATTCTTAAATGAGTTTCAAAGGGATATTACAACTCATTAAAGGGAACGGTGAGGTGATACAAAACAATGATTAATTGAAGACACACTCAGTGCTGACACTTCCCCTACAAAGCTCTGGGAATCTTCCCTGTCCTCCTGAGGTTATATAAAGGCTTGACTTAAAATGCAACCCGCACTTCTTCCAGAATTTCAACACAGGCACACACACAGAACGCCACCCCTTTAGAACAGGCAGCTCTAAATCTCACACAAAGCTCAGCTTGCAGCGCAGAGAGGAGGCAATGAGAAGCAGGGTGTGGTTTCCTCCAGCGGGGCTGCTGGCTCTGCTATGCTGCCTTGGTCTGGGGCCCGTTCAGGGGGGGAAGGTGTTGGTTATGCCCGTGGATGGAAGCCACTGGCTTAGTATGAAGATACTTGTAAAGGAGCTCGGCCGCAGAGGCCATGATGTCACGGTCCTGGTGCCTGAAAGCAGCCTGTTGATCCAAGGTTCTGAAAGCTACAAGACTGAGGTCTACAAAGTGCCTTATACCAAAGAAGAACTGGATGAGAACTTTAACAAGCTCCGGGAAGGATTATTCGACCAAAAACCAGGACTTGCAGATTTATTTGTTAATGTGGAGCGTCTGGTGACTTTTACCTCTCTTCAGTCTTTGGGCTGTGAAGCTTTATTGGACAATGAGCCTTTGATGAATCAACTCAGGAAAGAAGGTTTTGACATCTTGCTTACAGATCCTTTCCTTCCCTGTGGCTCTGTTCTGGCACATATTTTTTCAATTCCTGCAGTGTATTTTCTGCGCGGTCTTCCCTGTGAGCTGGACATTAAAGCTAACAAGTGCCCCTCTCCTGTTTCCTACGTCCCCAAGGCTTTCTCTGGTAACACAGACCGTATGACCTTCCCAGAGAGGGTTAAAAACATGATGATGTCCTTTTTGGAGTCTCACATATGCACAGTCATGTATCGCCACTTTGATGAACTGGTCAGCAAGCGCATCAAAGACGGCATGTCTTACAAAGAACTCATAAGCCATGGGGCCATCTGGCTTCTCAGATATGACTTTGTTTTTGACTGGCCCAAACCTCTCATGCCAAACATGGTTTTGATAGGCGGGATCAACTGTGCAAAGACAGCTCCTCTTCCAGAAGTGAGTAGGAAGACTTATCTGTTCAGGGCAAAGAAAGAATGCTTTCTAGCTGTATTTAATCAAGGCAAATCTGTTAAACAAACATTTTGGGTACATGCAACATAAAGCTGTAAAAAAAGACAAACATTTTGTTAATGAATTCTGAGCAAGACAAATGTGCCATGTTAGCATTTGATTAAATGTTCCTTGTTAAACATCAGTTAAAGAGCTGCTCTAATTACAGCAATGCTTTCATTTAAATGTACAAAACTTTAAATCATTACCCATTTCCAGAGGAAGAAAAACATGAATAAAAAATCATATTCCATAGCAAGCTCAAACACACAGTTGAACTCTGCTTATAGTACTTTTATTGTTTTAGGAATTATGGCTGTTGTAGACTAAGTTTGCCTCTTAATGTGAAACATTTTGAGAGCAATGTAATCCAGATTTATGGACTTCCTCCAAAAGGCTCTAGGAAAGGAAATGTGGGGCCCCGTTGTGTCAACAGGGATCAAGTAATTTGCAAAAACAATAGGTTTGTTTTTATAGGCAGACAGTTATGCTTGCTGTTCAAAAAGGTTTTAAACCTGGTAGCTGTAAACATGCAGTTAATTCTCTAAAGTCTTATAATATACATGTAGTTTTTACATATTTTGATATAATAACACTGGATTTAGCTTATAGTTCACTTTTCTTGTGGTTACTTTACTGTCTTGTCAACCCTCTTGCAGGACCTGAAGGAATTTGTGGATGGCTCAGGAGATGATGGCTTCATTGTCTTTACACTTGGCTCAATGGTATCAGACATGCCAGAAACTAAGGCCAAAGTGTTCTTTGATGCCTTTCGCCAACTTCCTCAGAGGGTAATTATTCACAACTTCATCACTGGTTCAGTCAGTTCAGTTGACATGAACTCAACACTTCAATCTTATCAATGATTTTACATTGAAATTTTGCACACACAGCACATGGGGGTAAGGTTGTGTTGAGCTACTGAACTTTGCTCTCTACTTTGCTGCACATGTGCCAGACTGAACGTCCAGTGCTTATGCAGTCTGCACGTGTTTATGAGCTGGTCTGGTTTGTATTGCAGGTGCTCTGGAGATATACAGGTAAAGTACCCAAAGATATGCCCAAGAACGTCAAGCTTCTGAAATGGTTACCTCAGAATGATCTCCTAGGTATGTTGAGTGTATAAATACATTTAAATAAAAAATTCTCACGGTATTGTAAGTAAGGTAATAAAGATGTGACATGTTTTGCTCTACAGCCCACCCCAAAGCTAAACTCTTCATGACTCATGGTGGCAGCCATGGTATCTACGAAGGTGTCTGTAATGCTGTTCCTATGTTGATGCTTCCACTTTTTGGGGACCAGGGGGACAACGTACACCGAATGGTGTCTCGCGGTGTTGCTGAGAAGTACGATATATTTGATTTGAAAACAGAAACACTGGTACCTGCGCTGAAAAAAGTTATCAACGATAAAGGGTAAGAAACTTAATTTATAACTTAATAATGGTTAAAGGATAATTGAAAATTTATATAAACGTTTTTGTATTTAGTTGAACATTTTTTTTAAAGAGGGTTTCCTGAAACTGCAATTTCCTATATTTCATCTTCAGAAGACATCAGTTAAATGGATTTTTGCTCAGAGAGGAAGATAAGTAAGCAGGTGGACAGAACTAGAATAATTAAAGCAGAGACTGGAAAATCTCAATCTTCGTCATCCAGAACATTTAGATTTTGCTGTTTTTATTTTATAGTATAAACATTTCCGCCACATATCAGGTTTAAACTGGAAGGCAATCAGACTTAATTGTATTTGAAAATTATTCATGCAAACTCCAGCCGCCTTTGGGCTACAAAGGATTCTTTTTTGTCTTTAATGTTCTTTAATGGGCTCTGCACAAAGCACAGTTATGTTTTCTGAAATTGCTATGGGCATTCGCTGTTCTGCAGTATACTGGGTCAAGTGATTGTTTAAGAAGAATTGGCTGAGGTAAATCCAGCTATGTAAACAAGCAGACAAAAACAACTTTCCCATGTTTAATATTTCATCATTTATATTTAGTATTATCTTTTACTTTTATTTCTTCACTTTTGTTTGTAGCACTTTTAGATAAATATATAGATAATATTTAGTATTTTCATTTCTAAAATAATTATACTACTAAAGTATAGTATTACAAAATAATGATGGCACTTTAAAACTGACAGAAGTACATGCAATCTACTCATTATTGGGCAAACCAATAATATTATCATTTGTGAGAGGAACTTTTATAGATCACCTGAAAACACACATTTCTTGCACAAGTTTTTTTTTTTTTTTTTTTCCCCATACAATTTAGCGTTCCTTATTTGAAATCTTTGGTGATTGGGTGTTAAATGTATTTTATTGAGATTCTATTTCACAGGGATTCATACAAATTTAAAGAGTTGCATTATTGCATCATTTTAAAGCAGCGAAACAAGGGAAACAACAACCAAAGTTTAACAATTAACGTTTTTACAGATGTTTTATACATACATAAAATAATAACTTACTGACTGTTGGCCTCTATATATTTCATTGTGTATATTTCATTGATTTCTGAAAGCAATTGTCTGCACTGTTTTTTTAAGTTGCAGAAAATAAATTCCAGCAACACTTCAGAATTTAGATTTGAAAAGTGTATACTTATCCTTTAAACGCACACTTCTCTGTTGGCCTATTACAGAAAACTCCACTTAAATGCTCTGAAATGTGTATTCGGTATTATATGGTTAGGATTATTTTTGGATGAAATTACTTTTGCTGTAAAGGGACTGCCGCTTCTGCTCAAATCCTGCCTGGAGGATATTTTCTTGTAGAGAATGACTCTTAGCTTTGGTGATAAAGCTATTCAAACAGCCTCTCTAAAGAAAAAAGATGCCGTCCCCTGAGTAATATAGGTATTTTCTGGTCATAGAAAACTTCACACTGAACCATTTTCAAAACCTAAGGACTTAAAGAATTTAATCCAGAATTTAAAGGTTTGAAAAGGTCTTAAATTTAACATGACAGGTCTAGATGGGGAAAAGAACAAATTAATTAATGGAAAAAGATTTGGATTTCCAGCCTTTATTCATAATCAGTTTTTAAGCCCCTCCTCCTTTCCTCACAAACTAATTATGTCTTCTCAATAGATACAAAGAACGGATGGTGAAGCTTTCGCAGATACATCTGGACCGCCCTGTGGAGCCATTGGACCTGGCTGTTTTCTGGTCTGAGTTCGTAATGAGACACAAAGGAGCCCCTCATCTAAGAGTAGCCGCACATGATTTGAACTGGTTCCAGTACCACAGCCTGGATGTTATCGGCTTTTTACTTTTAGTTTTTGTCACCGTTTTGTGGGTGACTTTGAAATCCTGTTTGTTTTGTACTCGCAAGTGTTGTGGAAAGAGAGGAGGAAAGAAGAAATCTGAGTAGTGTCCATCTCAAAGTAAATACTTCAAACACTACTGTAAATGTTTTGTCTGGTGTACTGTAAAATGTGTATATGTGAATAATGCTATTCATTATTTGGCCAGAAAATTGTAAAAAACTAAGTTGGCATTTACTTTTGTCATCCAGCTTTCCTAAGCGATTGAAATAAATACAATTTTAATAAAATTACTAAGATTAGTGACAGTATACTGAAATCTCTGCACAAAAAAATTAGGTTATTGAACTTACCCAGACAGAGACAGATTTAAGAGTAGATTAGTTCTACTGGGTGGTGAAATTGAAGGGGATTGTATTTTTTTTATGGTTTTCAACTTTATCTAGACAAAATGTAAACCCTTTTAATTTATTACCACCAGTGTTGAACACATGTATAAAACCTGTAAAAAAAATCTCTTGGATCCTCTTCCAGCCACATTTGATAACCTACACCTTTTGCTTTGTAAAATCACCACACACCTAACTTGTGGTGTTTTTCCTATTTTGAAGAATAACAATGCAGGCTTGAAACCATATCC
The DNA here is from genome assembly GCF_000732505.1 of Cyprinodon variegatus. Classification (NCBI taxonomy): domain Eukaryota; kingdom Metazoa; phylum Chordata; class Actinopteri; order Cyprinodontiformes; family Cyprinodontidae; genus Cyprinodon; species Cyprinodon variegatus. The sequence goes on along the minus strand of NW_015151964.1, from coordinate 119,853 downwards.
ATGTGCCAGAGCACATACAATTCTGGGAAATAAATTAATAGTTCTTTACTATTCAAAAAAATTATATTCAACTAAAAATAATTTGTTTAGCTTATTTTATATGAATGTGTTCAGGGTCTCGTCGCATTTAGCCAAGGTAAAGAAGAAGTTGCTCTTTTCCAGGATTTTAACTTTAAAATCACACTAAAACTTTAATGTATTTTGGATGTTTTATCACCTATTATTGCCACCAACAAATATTTATTGGACATAGAAACATGCTGAAATTATAGTAAGTTGTTTCCTCTTATTGATTATTTTGGCCAAATCATGACAACAATTAATTTTATGGTACCTAAGATTATAGATATGTCATAACTTCACTAAGTTGAGTGGAGGTTTGTAGAGGACCCAAATGCAGAGACAAAGACAGAGATGGTTTCTTTCAGATTTAATGAATGGGGTTGTGACAACAAAAGCATAACTCCAAAAAACAAAAACAACCCAGGTAAGACAGGAATCAGAACAGAGGGTAACACAAAACTTCAGGAGGTATTGAAGAGAACCCAGTATTGTGTAGCTGCAGAGGAGTACATATGTTTAACAGAACAATGAATGCAGTCATGAACTAATTGGGTGAAGGTGTGGACAGAGGGAGCTTAGGGGAAAGGAGAGGGACACTAGAGGGCAACAGAGAGTAACCAGGGAATACAATAGGGCTTAAATATAACTAGGAAGAAACTTTAATGTAGCTAAAGGGGAATTAAACTAATGACTAGAAAATACAGAATGACCAAAAGGAAACTAGAGGATAGGAAAAGGGACTGGATATACCTATTATGCCTTGGGAAACATAACCTAAAGATAACTGTAAACAATGAATGGCTAAATAAAACTAGAGCGCAAACTGTGGTGCAGGAGCTTTGGTCGCCGCAGCTTAAACCCACAATGAGGTGGTGAAGCTTGAGACACAAAGAGGAGGAGCAGTTAAAGAGGTGCCACTTAGGACTAATTAAGAGGCACAGCAGCTGGAAAGGGCTGACCATGAAGGGGCCAGGGAGATGAGGAGCACCCACTGCTGGCCCTTGGTGACAATTTAAGTTACTGTAAGACAACTATGAAGCCATGGGAAACATAACCTAAAGATAACTGCAACTGTCCATCCATCCATCCATCCATTTTGTCACACTTATTAGCGGGGTTGTGAGAGTTGCTGTTGCCTATCTCCAGCTGTCTACGGGCGAGAGGTGGGGTACACCCTGGACAGGTTGCCAGTCCATCCCAGGGCAACACAGAGGACAAACAGGACAAACAACCATTCATGCAAACACTCACACCTAAGGCGAATTCAAAGAAGCCAATTAACCTAACAGTCATGTTTTTGGACTGTGGGTGGAAGCTGGAGTATCCAGAGAGAACCCACGCATGCTCAGGGAGAACATGCAAACTTCCTGCAGAAAGACCCCAGGCCGGGAATCGAACCCAGAACCTTTTTGCAAGGCAGGAGTGCTACCTACTGTCCCACTGAGCAGCCCTAACTGGAACCAATGAATGGCAAAATTAAACTGGAGCAAATACAAAAAATGCTGAACAGGAGATAACTGAAAAACCATCAAAAAAGGAATAGCTAAACCAAGTATTTCGAAAGTGATATAAATCTTAACAGCAAACAAAGAGTAAGATAAATCGAAGCCTAACTCAAAACACAAAGTGAAAACACCAACAGAACCAAAAACCCAGAGCAACAGATCAGGACAGACCATCGTTTCAACATGGCAGCAGCAAACATACAATGTATGCCTTTAGGAAGATTTTATTTGTGTTTGTGTAATGAAACAGCTTTTAACCATTTTTGTTAGCTATGGTAAAACTATTAGAAAGTAATACCAACTCCATTAGAGTGGAGAATAAAATATTGTGCACTATAAAACGTACTGACAAAGATAAAACAGCAGCTTTATCTTATAAAACAGCAATTTTTCTTGGTTGAAAAATTGCACAACCAAGAAAATAAATTTCAAAGCAAACCTAATGCAAGCTATGACATGTTTTATAGCTACTGAGAAAAAGTTAACTGTTCTCCTAGAAACATGTAGGTGACATCTCGAATGTCCGTTTTAGTTTCAAATCAATGCAAGAAACAACCAAAAAAACCAAACATGCAACAAAAAAATATAACAAAAGAAAACCTATACACCTTCACACATATTTTCCACCATTCTTTAAAGTCCATTAGTTTTTCAGTCATTTCTATAGCCCAACCCAGAGCATTAGCCTAAGCCTTACCATTAGTAATAAATACTTAACCCACTAAACCTTACCTAAAGCCAATTCACATCTTAATCCTAAACGTAACTGAAAACCCCATGAGAGAACTTTTCCTCATAGAGATCAGACGCTGATTCTCACAGGTACCTGTAAGTCTGCATAAAGTAGCATAGTTCTTGGAAATTTTCCCCATATATATATATATATATATATATACACTGATTTAAAAAAATGGGAACGGATTAAAATAACGCATCCTAGATTTCAATGACTAAAATATTCTAATTGAATACTTTGTTCTGTACAAAGTTGAATGTGCTGACAACAAAATCACACAAAAATAATTGGAAATGTTTGATCTCCGATCCTTTATTCACAAGGGAGAAATCTCTATGTAATGCAAAAAGGAAAAAAGTATTTCAAGTTTTAAGAGGTTTTATTAAAATTAGGTATAACAAACATTTGATAATGAGCAAATTATACAGAGGAATAACTCCTGTAACTCAAGTTTGGTTTTTCCATTCTGCTTTATCAGCAGAATGAGGGAAAAAAACCTAACTTAGATTTCGCCCTTCTATATCCTAAAACCACACCTTTTTAGCTCCATCAGGTGCGCTTAAAGTCTAAGATTTCAGTTTCTTGCATCAACCCCCACACCACAGCATGCTCGTATAAGGTAACAAAAATACACAGATCAGCATGCATCAAACACTACACAAATAATAAGAACTAAGTTATTAACCATTGGCGGTCTAGATTTAGACATAAGTATTTCTAAATCTCTGTTAGTTGTCACAAATCACAAAGGTTACCAATGAAAACAAGTTCCTTCACATGAAAGCAAATGTCTCTTGTTGTTACATCATGTGTCACTGCACACACTAGCTTGTTTAGTAATCAATGGGAACTTACTAATTTATTCTGTTATACAGAAACTTAGACAGAAAGATTTTTCTTCAGACATATTTTCTTTTATACAGTGATATGAAGTAAGGACTGACAATGACATCAGCACAATTTTTTATTTTGTTAATTGCTGTTTGTGCAATACAACTTCATGCTTTAAGAGAGTGGTCTTTTCAATCCTCCTAAAGGTGAGGAGTTTGAGACCTGAAACCCTTTAATGTCCTTTTTTATACACTCAGAACAGATAATACTATAATAACGGGTTCTGGGCTCTTTAAGAGGAACAGAGGGTTGCTCTAAAGCACCACCTAGTGGATAGACTTTTGAATAAATTAGTGACCTACAAACTTGCATTGTTGGGGTTTCTGTGGTTTTGCCTTTTTTGTGTTGTTTTATACCTGTGGTCGGAATATTCATCTATTTGTTTATTAATTTTTGATAAAATAAGCAACCATAAGCTCAAGTTAAACAAGAAAACAAAGCATTGTAGAAGTTTAAAATGCAGGCAATAAAATATATAATTAACGAGACAGTTTTGCATGCAGCGTAAAGTAACTTTGTAGTACTCTATGTGTGGAAAGAGCTTTAACAGGAAATAGAACTTGTCTGACACCTTACCTAGAATTCTCTCAGATGTTATAGAGGTTGCTGTGGGGGGTCTGCAAGCCATTTACACTTCATCCTTTCGCTCTCCGCCACTATGATACACACGTGGACCATAATTTATCTCCTGTTCGTCCACCTCACTGGTAAGAGTTATGTAGTTTCTTTGGAATGTTTGCACAATATGTAATTTCTTATTTATATTTTCTTTTCTGTTGTTGCTGATTTTAAAATGACTCAATTTTACAGGCACGTCAGCAACTTCAAGCAGCATAGTTGGAGGCAAAGTTTCCAAGCCCCATTCGAAACCCTACATGGCCTCCCTGCAGTACCAGGGAATACATTCATGTGGAGGGATACTTATCCGGAAGGATTTTGTTCTTACAGCAGCGCACTGCCAGTGAGTTTATTTTCTGTGATACGGGTTCTTTTTAAGGAAACGGATAACATTTTACAGTGGGTAATTCTCTTAATAAACAGTGATGAATTATTTTAGATATATAAAAAGCAGTAAAGTGAGTAAAATGTTTTTATTAAGTGCTTTTTCACAGATGGAACCATTACAAAATGCTGTAGAGAATCAGTAGCTAAAATCAAATGTTAAAGATAGGACAAAAACTCACAATATATAACAAAACTGATACAATAACATCATAATTTTTTTAAAAGTCTCTTTAAAAGCAAGGCTTTTAAAAGAATCTTGAAAGACCACAGATTCTAAGAAAAAGAGCTGTAAAGGTGCACCTTTGGTCTTTAAACTGCTGCAAGGGAAAACTAAAAGGCTCTTGACCTCTGGAAAACAGTATATTTTGTCAGAAGATTAAA
>NW_015151964.1:110122-112937 GCF_000732505.1 Cyprinodon variegatus | reverse complement strand
GAATATTTTTATTTTTCATAAAAATAAGGAAGCATTTTTAATAAAGTGTGAAACTGTCATTATGATTATATATTTTATATTGTTTTTACCTCTATAGTCTTAAATCAATAAAAAATATACTCCTAATTAATTGATAATTGAAATGTATTCATCTCACATTGGAGAATTTTACTTCTGCATTTAACCCATTCCCTTGGGGAGCAGTGGGCTCGTTTGTTGCTGTGCCCGGGGAGCAGTGTGGGGTTAAGGGTCTTGCTCAGAGACCCAGAGTGGCAGTCTGTGGGAGTGGGGCTGGAACTCAGGACCTCAGGATTTCAAGCTCTGACCACAAGGCTGCAACTCCCCTCTAAATGTTCAGATAAATACAGATGTCCATCCATTGAGAAGTCATTTAACCTAATAATCATGTTTTTGGACTGTGGAAGGAAGAGCTCTTGTTGAGAACCCATGCCTGCACTGGGAGAACATGCAAACTCCATGCAGAAAGAGTCCGGGCCGGGAACCCAACTTCCTGAGTTCTCCTTTTTTGTTTGTTGTAGCAGCTGAACACTTTCTTGCTAATCATTTATGGTACTACCAACTCTACTTTTTATTTTATGTTTAATAGTAAGTTCAGAAATGGGTGGTGCTATACTTGTTTTCTATAAATACAATGTGATGTGTAGATAAATGTTCTACAGGTGCAAAGAACTGTGTGCAAACCAAATGCAAACAAATAATATAGCTATAGGTATTCCAGACCAAATCCTGAAAACTTGGTTTATGTTGAGCAAGAGACACTGTATGTATGTATTCCATCTGGGTTTCTGTATGTATTATGCTTAATAATAAGTACTGTGTTGATTAAATGAATGCTATGAAGCTCCACAAAGTGGAAACAAACAGAAAGTATGCAGTTGCAAGGGAAAGATTTGGATCCTGATCGTTATTTTGTGGTTTTTAGGGTCTAAATATACAAAAACCAACTCAACCACTCAAGGCAACAGTTGCTAGAGAATAGATTTATTTATTTAGATGAAATACATTTTGGGCTAAATGTTTACCTAATCTGTTTAAACAGATAAAACATTTTACTCTTTGCAGAACAGAAAGAAAAAAAAAAAATAAATAAGTCACACAATATCACCTTAGATTCTTAAAGCAAAACCAGAAAGCCCCCACACCTCACCATGCTGAGCAAAGTTCAACATGCTGAGAAAAAAAAAAAAACTGTGAAAAGCAGTTTCAAAATGATTATTTAAGAGCTGAAAAAAAGGGGGAAAAAAGCCCTTAGTAAAAACTGTCCCAAATCATAAATTAAATGTCATTTTCTATAAAAAAAAAAAAAATTATTTTAGTTCACAGGTGACACCAAGGCTGGACTATAATAAAAATCCACATTTTTAGGGAACTCTGGTGAGGATCTTTACCAGAGTCTGAATAGAACACACCTGGAAACATGAGGAAGGGTTAAAGATTTAAAAAAGCAACATATAAGCCACATATTATGACCCATAGTGTCTGTCCCCAGTGGTCATACACTACATGATTGACAGGTTGCTTGTACATCATGTCCCAGACAGTTCTTTTTAATGTTTTTGGGAATCAAACAACACAGTAAGAGCCAGTTTCCACAAATAGAGAAAGCACAGAATAGTGTTGAACCCTCCCAGGATTGGCTGGCGCTTCAAAATGTATCAATGACTTGTCCAGGAGGCCATGTTGGAATCCAAATCCTCTTTTAAAGCAATNGGCCATGTTGGAATCCAAATCCTCTTTTAAAGCAATATAGGTCTTACTTGCCTCCGTTAAGATCAATTTTTGTTGGTTCACATTAAAATGTCAAATGATGACAGTCTTCCTGAGCACATAACCATGCTGACCAAAATTTCACAAAGGTCTATCTCATAATCCCAAATAATATCTTAATTATCCCAAATTAATTGCGGACAATAGAAAAATTGACCAGGCAGAAAGCTAATACAGCTTTAAAAAAAACAAAAACAAACACCTTATACTGACAGTCAAACATGGTGGTGGTAGTGTGATGGTCTGTACCTGCTTTGACATATTTAGAAGAGCCATAAATTCCTCACCAAAGTTCCCTAAAATGCATCAGTTTATCGCCTATATCTCAAGTGAATTTGGGTAATGCTGCAGGGTGATGAGCTAACAAAATAAGGGTTTTGGAACAAGTAGAAATTTGATTTCCACTATGGCATTATTTCAAACAGGGTGTTTGCACCAGAAAATATTTTATCTGTAGCTTCAAAAGTCTTCTGATAAGTTTCCTCACATATGCAATAGTGAGCATGGTGTGATGGCAGCTTTTACTAGACTGTGCTTGCATCAACATCTTTGACACCTGCCCACAAAGTTTCTGTTGTGACAGTTTGTTGGTTGACTGTGATAAACGGCGTGAAAGCAGCCTGAGAAGCAGACTCTGCTTCCTTTCCATTAAAGTAACAATGATAGACAAAGGGAGCATCATTTTCATCTTTTTGCAGGTCATTCTCTCGGGTAAGTATAGATTTAAATACCTTAACCTTTTGGTGTTCTTGAAATGTTTTCATTCTTCTTCTTTCTTTTGGTTAGGTGCATATTTTCTGTCATTATTTCATAAACAGATTTATTTATTTCTGTGCAGTAATTTCTTTTTTTGTGATTCATTTGACGATTCCTCTTCATAAAGGGGCTTCTGAGAGTGGCATCTTTGGAGGCAAAATTTCAAAGCCTCACTCTAGACCCTACATGGCTTCACTCCAGCTCAGAGGAGACCACACTTGTGGTGGGATACTCATTCGAGAGGACTTTGTTCTAACTGCAGCACACTGTA
>NW_015151964.1:106761-108243 GCF_000732505.1 Cyprinodon variegatus | reverse complement strand
TTGGATCTTGATAAATCCGGCCCTAAATGTTCAGATAAATACAGATGTCCATCCATTGAGAAGTCATTTAACCTAATAATCATGTTTTTGGACTGTGGAAGGAAGAGCTCTTGTTGAGAACCCATGCATGCACAGGGAGAACATGCAAACTCCATGCAGAAAGACTCCGGGCCGGGAACCCAACTTCCTGAGTTCTCCTTTTTTGTTTGTTGTAGCAGCTGAACACTTTCTTGCTAATCATTTATGGTACTACCAACTCTACTTTTTATTTTATGTTTAATAGTAAGTTCAGAAATGGGTGGTGCTATACTTGTTTTCTATAAATACAATGTGATATGTAGATAAACGTTCTACAGGTGCAAAGAACTGTGTGCAAACCAAATGCAAACAAATAATATAGCTATAGGTATTCCAGACCAAATCCTGAAAACTTGGTTTATGCTGAGCAAGAGACACTGTATGTATGTATTCCATCTGGGTTTCTGTATGTATTATGCTTAATGATAAGAACTGGGTTGATTAAATGAATGCTATGAAGCTCCACAAAGTGAAAACAAGCAGAAAGTATGCAGTCGCAAGGGAAAGATTTGGATCCTGATCATTATTTTGTGGTTTTTAGGGTCTAAATATACAAAAACCCACTCAACCACTCAAGGCAACAGTTGCTAGAGAATAGATTTATTTATTTAGATGAAATACATTTTGGGCTAAATGTTTACCTAATCTGTTTAAACAGATACAACATTTTACTCTTTGCAGAACAGAAAGAAAAAAAATAAATAAATAAGTCACACAATATCACTTTAGATTCTTAAAGGAAAACCAGAAAGCCCCCACACCTCACCATGCTGAGCAAAGTTCAACATGCTGAGAAAAAAAAAAAAACTGTGAAAAGCAGTTTCAAAATGATTATTTAAGAGCTGAAAAAAAGAGAAAAAAAAGCTGAAAAGCCCTTGGTAAAAACTGTCCCAAATCATAACTTAAATGTCATTTTATATAAAAAAATAAAAAATAATTTTTTAGTTCACAGGTGACACCCAGGCTGGACTATAATAAAAATCCACATTTTTAGGGAACTCTGGTGAGGATCTTTACCAGAGCCTGAATAGAACACACCTGAAAACATGAGGAAGGGTTAAAGATTTAAAAAAGCAACATATAAGCCACATATTATGACCCATAGTGTCTGTCCCCAGTGGTCATACACTACATGATTGACAGGTTGCTTGTACATCATGTCCCAGACAGTTCTTTTTAATGTTTTTGGGAATCAAACAACACAGTAAGAGCCAGTTTCCACAAATAGAGAAAGCACAGAATAGTGTTGAACCCTCCCAGGATTGGCTGGCGCTTCAAAATGTATCAATGACTTGTCCAGGAGGCCATGTTGGAATCCAAATCCTCTTTTAAAGCAATATAGGTCTTACTTGACTGAATTTTTTTAAATTTTTATTGGTTCACATTAAAATGTCAAATGATGAC
>NW_015151964.1:73566-103909 GCF_000732505.1 Cyprinodon variegatus | reverse complement strand
GAGGCAAAATTTCAAAGCCTCACTCCAGACCCTACATGGCTTCACTCCAGCTCAGAGGAGACCACACTTGTGGTGGGATACTCATTCGAGAGGACTTTGTTCTAACTGCAGCACACTGTAAACCGTATGTTTAATTATAAACTCAAAGTTGATGTTATCTTTAGCATTTCTCAGCTGCCATGCTGATTAGATAATGTGCAATAAACAAATAATTCTGGTAGATTATACATTTCTATTAAACATATCAATAGTCGTCAATTAAAGCTGAATAATTTTTGCTTTTTTCCCCCAAATGGCAAAGTGACCAGGTTGTGTTGGGAGCCCATGATCTAAATGAGAAGGAGAAAAGTCAGCAAAGGATCAAAGTGGGAAAGTGCTACAGGCATCCAAAGTATGACGGAAAATTGGACTATGACATTATGTTGCTTAAGGTAAACATATTTGAAAGTTCTTGATAAAGCATTCTTTAGGCTCTAATGGCCTTTATTTGTAATTTTTGAAATTAGGCCGAAAGGAAAGTTTATAAAAAGGAGGAAGATATGATAGCCGTGTTGAGGACCAACGCCTCTGTACATAGCTTGCACACTTAACCACTGCACCATTGTTTGACCCCAAGCATTTTCTTTTTAAGAGTAAAGTAGACATCTTAATGTATACACACATTTCATTAACAAAATACATATTTTGTGTGTATTTCAATTAATTTTGATGCTAAGACCCTACAAAAAAACATCCTTTCGTTTAGACTGTTGGGAATCAGCACAAGCCCCCCATGACAGATAAGTGGAGAATGGATGGATGTCGTTCTATTAAAAACTCTATCCTTGTCCGGTGGAGTATTTGTGTTCAGTGGGCTTATTAGTGTCTCATCAGTCAAAAAAAGTTTCCCTGTGGGGTTTAGGACAGTTTGCTGGCCAGCCCTGCTCAGCAGTACGATGGTCATTAATAGAGGTAGTAGTGCATTGACAGGGTTAGTTGCCCCCATGTGCTCGTAGAAAGAAAATCATTATCTCTATAAAGCTTGAAACTAAAGAGAAGAGGGAAAAAGTCAACATAGAAAAATTCATTCATTTTAGTCAGAATGAATAAAGCAAGGAAACCCAGCAGGTTGCACTGAGTCATTATCTTCAAGAAATCCCTCCTTGTGAATTAGCATTTAGTGACAGTGGAAAATCGCTTATATTGTTTCCTTGAACTTGGAGTAATTCCTTATACAGAGCACACATGTAGGGACAGTGTAAAGGAAAACTATCCTTTAACAGGAAGAAACCTACAGTACAAAGCATCCTTACCCAGAGTGAACAGTCTTCTGCCACGACCAAATTAGGGTTTGAGAAGACAGAGAAACCCCTACTGGTTCTCGACAGAACTGAAAACATGAGTGGAACAGTGGTTTGTCCTCCTGCAGACTCTGGGACTTTGATTTCTACATGAAATGTACAATTTAGTTTCATTCAAGATGAGCATTTAGGACCCCTAAGCAGAAATCTCTTCCATTATCGCCTTTACTAAGATAAGGTGCTTTTGGCGATGTCAGCTGTTAAGAAGGGCTTAATACAAAACATACGACAGATGTAACCTCTGCTCTTGACAAATCTGTCTTCTTAAAGCACTGACCACAGCAACAATCCTCACCTTGTCAAAACCCCCTATTACTGAATGGGCTTGTTTGATAATCTTATTAAATCTAATGGTCAACGCCTGTTAAATTTGAAAACGAATCTTTTTCCTCCACCCCAGCTTCCATCCATATTCACATACTGTTAAAAGTTAGGTTTTTTACCAATGATCTTTTGGCTAATCCTCCTTATTGATGTCAATAGTGAAGTCAGTTTTCCGAGGCGACAGTGGCAACTGCTGAAGGACGGTTGACGGTTCAAGCCCCGGCTCTGGCTTTTAGTATCGTTTTGTCCTTGGGCAAGACACTTCACCTCAATTGCCTGCTGATGGTGGTCGGAGGGTCTAGTGGCGTCAATGTTCAACAGTCTTGCTTCTGTCAGTGAGCCTCAGGGCAACTTTGGCTATAATGTAGCTTGCCAGCATCAGTGTGTGTAAATGGGTGAATGACTGAATGTAATACTAAGGGCTTTGCTCAAGTTTTCTGACTTGAAAAATGCCTATATGAGTACAGGACATTTACCATTTTCCTATGTGTAGGACATTACATGACTACCGTACATCCTTTTTAAAATCTGTCACATTAGTTGCCATGCTAAAGAGTTGAAGTAGGTTTTAAACCCTGTGCAATAACCCGTCTCTATATTTGACACCCAGTGCAATAACTATTTATATAAATATCCATTCATGAAGTCAATCAATCAGTCAAAAGACAAATTTTGGGATTTTAATTGGCTTTAAACTATAATGAAATACAAACATTTGTTGCTTTGTACAAGGAATCTATTTTCTAAATTATTTCCATTTTGTACATTTATAACTGAAATAGATGTTATTTGATATACACTTAGTCATTTCAGTTTTTCAAAGTATCACTGAAATAAACTTTGACAAGACAAAAGCATTTTTCTAAATCACAAGTAAAACTAAAATGTAAGTTAATGTAACTGCAGAGGTTTAAGGTATCTGTGCTTCGTTTTACAGCTGGTAAATAATGCTAAACTCAATAAAAATGTCCAGCCTATTGAGTTACCAAAGAAAGATAAGAAAATTCCTGCCAACCTGGAGTGTGTTGTTGCTGGCTGGGGCAAAACTGGACGAAATAAACCTACTTCAACTGTTCTGAAAGAAGGAATAGAAAAGACACAATTCAAGAATGAGTGTGATCAAGTTTGGAAAGAACATTTTACCTCTCAGCGAATGATTTGCACCAAGTTTAACAAGAACAAGGGAGGAATATGCGAGGTAAACATCACATACATTCCATTTTGATGCATATAAACAGTGAACGAATATTTGCTTTTTTTTTTTTTGTTAATTGTATTTTTCTAAAAATGTAATCCAGGTCTTCATCTCTTTTTCTAGGGTGATTCTGGTGGCCCTTTGATCTGTAATGACAAGCTTCGAGGAATAACTTCTTTCACTGCTGTAAATGAATGTGACAATACAAAATACCCACATGTCTTCACCAAAGTTAGCTTCTTTCTCCCCTGGATCAACAAGATGATGGAGAAATGAGACATATGGCAAAATAAGCCAAGGGAGCAGGAGAAATGTTTAAATAAAAAAAGAATAAAAACAAAAAATATATAGTATAGATGTTTTACACCTTTTGTTTTGCATATGCATAGGAATTATGTCCAATAAAGCTTAATAAAAAATGCCTCTTTATTCTTTGAGGGAAACTTTACTCTTCAGACAAGAAGATTTTCAACCTTTGGTTTCTCACACAGCAGCTTTTTGAAAATGTGCTGAAAACAGCAGACGCAAAGGTCCAACCACAAACACTTACTGCAAACTTAGTTGATACAGATGGTGTTTTCCAGCGCTACCCCCAGTGACCTCTGTTTGCCATAAGCAGGATACAAAAAGTAACCTATGCTGCTCCATGAATAAGTTAGTCTGGTTAATTATTTTTTACTATCTAAAATCTTCTAAATTGACAGAATCACTGAGAACCAGCTTTTGACCAAAAGTTTAATATTTGCAAGATGAACTCACTATCAAACCCAAACACTCATGATGTACAACAAAGACGCCATAAGAGCCTGTATAACAGGGACAGTGGGAATTTATATTAATTTTGCACAATTTCACCATGAGTTACAAGCTCTATCTCAGGCCAGAGACAATTAATATTAGGGCAACAAACCTGATGGCCATGATGAAGTGGAGAACTGTTTAGACTTTGACCCTTGGCCGTTTCTTATCTACATAAGCTGCCAAGGCCCTTAAGTTATTCAAAAATGGCAGATAGGCCCATACATACAGTAATTATGAGTGAGAGTATAGAATAAAATAATACAAGAGAAGTTTAGGGTTTCAATTAAATATATTTTTAACAGACCAAGAAAAACTTCTCTGTACTTAAAGTGAATAAGCTTGATTGGGAGTTTGTTGTCCTATATCTGCGTTTTTCACCAATTCTGCATTACAGAAAAAAAAAAAAATCATTCAGAAATTCTGGTCTGTGGTCAATAAGGCAAAGTTAACTACCTCCTTGTTTAAACATCTCCAGCATTGAAGCAAATGTTATATAAAGTCTGACATTTTTGATCAGCTAGTTTTTAGTTTTTGTGATGCTGAAAGTGTTTTTCATTCGCCAAGAGATTTGTCACTGACCTAATGGGGATACGTTTTTGGTGTTTAGATATATTACAGTACTCCTGAAGCACCATCAGGGAGAAAGGGAACAACATCTGATTACTTCATGTTTTCAGAGAAGAATAGACTATTAAAGCTTCACATTGGGTCTGAAATATGTGGAACTCAGTACTTGTTGATTGAAGTAATGGATTTGTTGGCTAATTTTGGGATATTAGGTGGAAAAAATTATATCAATTCAGAGACAGGTACAGTTTGACCAAAGAGATTCTGGTGTTGGAGGAAACATATTTATGGTAAGAAGACTGCAAAATGCAAATGGAAAAATTTAGCTTATTTAGTCTAAGCTACATAAATAAAGGTAAAAATAACTAAAAACCAGCAAAGAAAATGGAACAAAGTGGATTAATGATAGAGAAACCAAAATGAATGTTATATATCTGTTTTCAATTATGCATATAAAAAGATTAAAACATTTTTTTATTGCTATTTTAATGTAGTAATTTTACTAAGACTTGTGATTTGGCTCCGTGAATCTATTTGGATCTTCAGTTAATTTTACAAAACACAGCTTGTGGTCTGGTTTCCTATACAGCGACAGCTGTACAAAGTCAAAAGTCATGGAAATGTTAGTCTTGTCTTTTTTGACACAAGCCAAATGATTGCCAAACAAATAAATTCACTAGTTTGAGGAAGATTCAAAAGGTACTCACAAGGAGCTGAAATCTGAGCTTTAAGGGAACCCCACACAAACGTAACCTGGAAATGTGCTACGACACTTGCATGCCATGAATCAAAGCAAGCGTTACCCAAGCTATGTCCACAAATTACTTTTTTTTGCATGATCCAAAGATGCTGTTTTGACAAAACTAACTCAGTTTTTTTTTTTTTATTCATGGGTCTGGAGACTGGAAGAAAAGAGAAGAGAAAAATAGGCCACATGTCCTGAGGTCCAATGTAAAGTAGTGCTGGGTGATAAGGCCTTAAAATGAAATTACAGATTTGTTTTTATTTATTTATTTTTTTGCCTTTTCTCCCACCTGCTTGAAGTACTTGTTATGTAGCTCATATATGGGTCTAAGGTTTTTATCATGTTAACAAAAACCTTCTTCTCTAAAATATAGACATCATGTATTTGGCCATGTGCAATGTGACCGTTCTGGTGATTGTTCTCGACTGTGTCCCTTTCTTGTCATATGCTGTGCCTTGTGCAAGAGATTTAGCTACAGTTAGCAATTTGTAGCTGAGATTTGTTGGTCAGTGCAATTTTTTTTGTCTTGGATAGACTGTCTTTTTTTATACATAGCTGGATGCCCCTGTTTTCGGTCATGAAAAAGGCTTGCGGTGCTGCTGCCTTTGATTGGGATGGGCCTTTTGGAAAATGTAACAGCGTGACGTCTCTTCTTTCATGCCTATAGCAGCAAACCTATACCAGCTCCAAAAAAACAGATGATTTTATTCCTTTCTTGGGAACAAACCTCTCTCTCTAATACGTAGCCATAAGGTCACATGCCATTTTGTGTGATGCTGTTACTTGCCATCCTGTAATGTGAAACTAGCGCTATGTAAGCTATGGTAGACATACAAAAACCATTTACTTTATTTTTTTTAAATTGCCTGCAACAAAAAATGCTAATTAATCCAAACGATTTTTTACCCAGGCCTAATATAAAGTTAATAAACTTCTGTTTATATGGGGAGCCATATCATCAGGCTGTGTTTTTTTTACTGTTAGTTTGACTCCAAATTAAGTGCAGATGATTAACAGAAAGATTTAGGGCACTCTTCCTTACGCTGATAAGCTTTATGAATGTGCCAGCAGGACTTACACACACTGTTCCTACCCACTTTAATGATCATGGTACCACAGTGCTTGATTAGCTACTTACTCATCTAACCTCCTGAATAATTTTACTTAGGCAGATGCAATAGAATAATTGGATGAGAAAAAGTTTGATGAAACAGGATGCAACCACTAAGGCAGGTCTAAAGTGTAAAAGTTCTTACCCCTCTCAGTTAACCAAAGTAAACTGTGTCACATAGGAAGAGTAGATTGTGTTGGTTCATTGTGGTATAACACTAAGCTCTGTGTTATACTGGTATTTTTTTTAGGCGAAGTCAATGATTTACATGAGTTTAACCCCGTTTGTATTTTAAGTTTTCTATTGATGTGAAAACATTTTTAAAAAGTTACCAAGAATTAAATCCCAAAAGCAAGTTATACAATAAAAAAACTCTGGCAAAAAAATATGATCAATAGAAAAAAGGAAAGTTTGTGGTTTAAAGTTGGGGTTTCTAGTTTCTATGTTCAGCTGGGCCTAAACAGCTTCACTTCAAAGGTGAACCAAATAAAACAAACATCCTGCCTTTAATCAGAGCAGAAATCTGTATCAAAGAAATTTCATTAATAGTGTAGCCTAGAAACTGCCAACTGCTTGTCAAAATTTAAAAAAGTAGTTTTGTATATGTGATAAAAATGCTTATTTCTATGTGATCATTTATATTTTATAAAAAAAAAACACTAATTGCAGAAAAAAATATATCCCTGGTGGGACATTTCCTGACCATTTATGGTAATCATGCCGAGTTTCAGAGAAGTAGCACTTAAGATAGGTGTGATTACACTAATGCATGAACCTCTTCAACACCTCCCCACCAGGTTTCCGTTTGTGAGTTTTGAGGCTGGTTACAAAAGGTGGTGAGGGGGCTCTGCAAACTAAACGATTCATCCTTTTCCTGCAACAATGCGACACACAGGTGGTATCATTCACGTCCTTCTTTTAATCACAATCTGTGGTAAGAAATCTTTTTCTTTTTTCTCTCAATGAAAAACAAAACTTTTTCGGCTAGACTTTTTTCGTCATTACAAAAAAGGTTTTATTACAAACAAAAAAAAAATAAAAATCACATTTCTTTTTCATTTAAAGGGGCAACAGAGAGCGGTATAACAGGTGGCACAGTGGCAAGACCACATTCCAGACCCTACATGGCATCGCTACAAATTCAAGGTCAACATGTATGTGGTGGAATGCTTATTCGTCAGGACTATGTTCTGACTGCAGCACACTGCAAGAAGTGAGTCTTTTCTGGAAACAGTACAAATGTACATATTTAAACATAATGACATGTTATTTCTGTGTACCTTTAAGGATATTTCAAATAGATACAAGTTCCTATCAATTATCCATTAAACATATATTTTTGCTTACTAGTTGTTACCAAGACTTCACGGTTGTACTTGGGGCTCATAACATTAGCAAGAAGGAGGAAAGTCAGCAAAAGATACAAGTGAAGAAGTACCATGTACATCCACAATACAAATCCAAAGAGGAGTATGAATACGACATTATGCTACTGAAGGTAAACTCATGCAACACATTTTACGATGGATCCCAATTGAAAGATTTCTCTTACATGGTTTGTGGTATTTTATTTATGGTTTAATTTCACTCACATATTTCAAAACCAAACATAAAAAAAGAAACTCAGTTTATTATATTATACAATAAAATACATTATACAATCTATTCTGTAAAATCAACAAGCCCTTCATGCGGCAAATATCCTACAACTTGCTGCCTGAACTTGCTCTACCATGTTCTTTACCATCAGGATGTCCATCTTTCACAGTATTGCTCAATACCAGTTCAGTTCTATTAGACATTAATTGGCAAGACTGGGACTCCTAGTATGTGTTCAAGTTCAAATATTAAATACAGCTGAAAGATTAAAAGTGTCCTTGTGAGTCTTGAATTAAATGTAATAGAACGAAAACTGAGGGAGTCACCTGAATATAGATGTAGATGGATAGGTGTCATCACAATTTTAAAAGATTGAGAATGCTTATGTAAATATAGCAAAGCCCAAATGTGGGATAACGATAAACTCCCATAAAAGAAAACTGAGTACTGAGATTAAAACTAAAAGTGGTTCTACAAAAGAACTAGTTTTTATCCATTTATCCTTTTCTTACCCATTTATTTGGCAATAACAAGATTGAACTCAATCAGACTATAAAATGATCTGTAAAGCTTAAGCATCCTGAACCGTCTCCTTCAATATCTGCCATTAGGACAGAGGCTGGTGGTTCCAAAATGTAGAACTAAGAGTTATATTCAATTAGCAATTTACTTTTTTAATTAGATCCCTCACGACACAAGAGTCTGTATTTAGTATTTTATAGCCACTTTGTATCCTGGTATGTACTGTTAAATATTTGCATTAATATACCTCTTATTGGGCAACCATATTTACCTACAGGCTGACAGACGTCTGTTTTTCTGTTGTGATATGTCAATTTTAAGGTGAACAATGTTTAGAAATGTTTGAAGTGATAAAATATAAAATCTGAAATGTTAACAGTGCTTAGTAAATTTTGAGATTCACTCTAATCAAATATTTGTGCCAACAAATGATAAAATATTTTTGAAAACATGAAAAAAAAAAACATGCTTATTTGACACAAAATTGAACATTTGTTTTTGTTTTTATTTCATATCAATTCTTCTTTCAATGTTACAATGTTCTCTATAATGTGTTCTCTTCACAGTTGGAAAAAAAGGCCAAGCTCAACCAGTATGTGAAGACAATTGCATTAGCAAAAGAAAATGAGGAAATTAATGCAAACTTGAATTGTGATGTAGCTGGCTGGGGAAAAACTGGCTCTGATAAAAATATTTCAGATCTTCTGAGGGAAGCCAAAGAGAAGATCCAATTCAGCTTTGAGTGCAAAAATATTTGGGGAAAGTATTTCAATTCCCAGCAAATGATCTGCACCAAGTTTGGGCAGGGAGGAGTATGTCAGGTAATCAACTGGGTATACAGTGAATGAAAATATTAAAGAAAAAAAATTATTTCTACAAAACAGAAAAAAGGTTTGTTTCCCTTTAAAGCCCTGATCAACTCTTCCTTTGTCTCTCTTTTTAGGGGGATTCAGGTGGACCTCTCATCTGTGACACCAGGGTTCAAGGCATAACAGCTTTTACTTTAAAAAAAAAATGTGATAATCGAAAGTATCCACATGTTTTCACTAAAGTCCATTACTTCCTGCCATGGATCAAGGAGGTGATGCGGGCATGAAGCAATCTGGTTAAATGCGTCACTTAGAATGTGCAAAGAAAACCAGTAGAAATGTAAGCTTTAGAAAAACATACAGATGTAGATGATTTGCATATGACAGAATAAAAATATATGTTGCCATTTACAATAAAAGCACTCTTTAATAATGTACCTCACCTGAATTTATATATTCTTTCCATTTCTACATTTAGATCAACTAAATACAATATAATCCACAGAGAGAGAGAGAGAGATGGAGGAGGGGTTGTTTTTGTCGATAGCTTCAGGGGGTAAACTCTAGCACTACAACCCACAGCTGTGATGATAAAAACCACAGACCACCAATGTTGCATTCATGGAAATTAGTCATAGTGCAAACTTTTGAAGTTGAACCTTTTTCTGTCTGTAAAGCCTGGGATCTGCAAAGATATGAAAGAAAATCATAGCTAAGTTGAAGTTCAACATTTATATCGAGTCCTTTTTAGAAAAAAGACAATTACTGTAGATCCCATAAAAGGGTTGTGGTTTTAGAAAATATTCTTTCTGAAGTTCAAACAGTAAAAGTGAAAGTAAAACCCACCTGACTTGAATCTCTGGTGAAGTATCTCTTCTCTATTACCTGCCAAGAGTTCAAATATTTTCTGGTTACTGCAACAGTAATAATGAATAAAAATAACTGTGGAATTTCAGTTTAAACTGTTAGCTCTTATAGAAAAAACAACTACATTTTATATTTGTGTATCAACTTTCTTCTGTAAGAATATGCATTTCTTTTAGGAAAAAAAATACTAGGAAAGTCTTAGGTAGACTTAGAACAATGATGTTGTGGTGTCCTAAAACGGCTGTCCTTCACATAATTTAAGATTAAACACATGGACAAATTACCTGAGGCTAGCTGACAGTTACAGGAATCGTTTTATTGCAATAATTGCCTAAAAAGGTATTGCATAAGAATAAAATGAAGGGTACCGGTACCGTTATTTTTGTCCAGGCCCGTTTCATGAGTCTAGTTGTTTTAATTCTTCCATTAAAGCATGGTTAGAAATCAGAATCTGGCTTTCCTTTGTTCACTTTCATAGAATTGTTATTTATTTTTACTTTAATCAGATTCAAGCTATTTCTGTCACGATTGTGTTATCAGTAAACAAGGGGTGCCAACAATTTTGCTCACATGTGTGCATTACAGTACTGAGGTTTCTCACCTTATCAAAAAATCGACTAAGTTTCACAGCATTTGATGTGCCTGCAGCAAAGTATCTTGGGTTTGTGCAGTCCTGGAAAAAAAAGTTCAACATTTAGACATGAAAATATTTTCAGATTTCTTTTTTCCTAGGTGGTGGACTGGCAGTCTGGTGGTTAGACAGAGGGGCATTTACATCCTGAGGAGGGCGTGAAAATTAACCTCAGTCTGTGACACTGTGGTTTCTGAGACCATTAACCTCACAATGTTCCCCAGGCATGGCAAGCAGCCACTGGGCTGTGTTAAACACAGAGGACACTTTAAACTGCAACTTTAACCAGGGGGGCAATTATTTGATTTTATTATATCTTTTTCAAAGCATAAATAAACAAGTCATACAGTAAAATCTGTTGTTTAATGAACTCAAAAAAATTAGTTTTTTATCATAAGAAATGCAAACAACTGTAAAATTTTACCATTGTTTAAAGAGCTAGGTGTTGCAACATCTGTTTTTTTTAATGCTAAAGTTCAATTTAAGAACAGAAACTTACAAGATTGATCTCCTCTGCATTAAAATCTTCAGAGAGGAAGGCCGTCCTAGTGAGAACTTCACTGCGTTTGTTCTCTGGAATCTGGTCAAACTTTGTTCCAATCAGCAGCAAAGGCACCGTGTTCTCAGCAAACTGTTCTCTATCATAGTCACTGCATTCAGATGAACATAAAAAACAAAAAAGCATTTAATGCTACACTGGCAGGAGCTTATTGCATGGATAAACGTTAAGAAATTTTCTTATTGTAAAAAAAAAAATAAAAAATCAAAGCCAACCCATTTGAGACAATGACTCCTGTTGGAGAGGAATCCTTATTCAAAGCTTCCATTGACCACCGGTAGAGGTTTTGGGAAGATTTCTTATTTGTTAAATCGTGCACCAATATGATTCCTACAAAGCAACAAGAAACAGCATAAGATGAAAAAAACTAACTTATCTTTATAAAATTTCTTAGCTCTGAACCAGAAAAGAAGTTTTTTTTTTTTTTTTTTTCACCATTTACTGAATTGTAGAAGACGGCTCTGGTGCTTTTAACACTGCTGGAACTGCCAACAGATCCGCCAACATCCCAGAGTTCAATGTAGAAGGTTTTCTCCTCAGGGGTTCCTTCTTTGTAATCCTGAACCTACATTTGAATTAGAGATGTTGTGTTATTATAGTACTACAGTCGACATTATATCATTAGAAGGTGTGTTGGATAAAAACAAACAAAAAAACAAGCATAAAAGTTGATAGAATTTTTATGTTTTTGTATCTTAAAGTTAGAATAGAACATCTTAAAGACAAAAATATCATAGCATGTTAATGCATAATATTAATGACTATAAACATAGTCAATAAAACTATTTCTGTTTAAAATTATACAGGGAAATGTAACCCATTTAAATCCAAATAAGGCAAACAGTACTATTCCACATGATTTAAAAGACAGGGTTTGTGTTTTTAATGGTGCTTACCCGTACATCTACAGAACAGCCGACAGTCCAAGATGGATTTCCTAAAACCTGACCCTGACATATTAGATGGACCAAGGAAGATTTTCCGACCCCTGTAAATAAGAAGAAATGTTAAAAGTTTAAGTGAAATCTTTCTATAGGAAATGTACAAACATTTAATTGAATATAGTGCATATTAGAAAAACGTTCTGACTGCCTCCATCTCGCAAAGTCATACAACTTCTATTTTTCAACATTAAGATATAAAATGTTCAAAGATGAATTATATTTCAATTAAGCTATTATCAGTATCAAGTTATTATTTGTTATTAAGCTTTTGACAAGATTCAACTTTAATTTTTGTGGTTGAATGCCTGTTAACACAAAATGAATCGCACATTTTAGTGATTTTTAAATATAATGGCACAGAAAGGAATATATTTAATATTGAAAGATGAAACTATGAATAGTTTCAACTGTCTACTAGTCAGGAATCCACAAATAATGCACTCTACATTAAACTCTACATTAAGACGTTAAGGGTTTTTCAAGCAACCGAAAAAAAGTCTAGAAAGTAATGCATGCTGACCAGTACTGCATATATATAAGTGTTTAGATTGTAAAATGAAGCGTAACTTACCTGAATCTCCTAAAACCAACACCTTTACTCTGTCAAGAGAAGCCATTTCTAATGACGAAAGCACCCTCCGGAAGGACAAAAACCAATCCCCGCCTTGAAGACCATTCTCTTTACGCTAATTGGCTAGTTTTAAAACCTTTCTTCATCCAACGACGTTTCTGACCAATGGGCATCCTACTCATAGTTTTAGTTCCGGGGTTACGTTCTCGCGATAAATTCTGTAACGCATTAGCAAAGTTTAGCAACTAAAACGTCTGATGTCTAGAATATTGATTGATTTCTGTTTATTTTTCACACTATGATCTGGTGACTTTAGTCTGAAATGGCTTAAAAAAACATTCCAGTTTGTCCAACTTGTGAAACGGGAAGATTAACGGGTAAGCTAACGAACTTTAATAAATGTAGTTCACATGAGGTAAACACTTAGCTTGTGTTATTGAACTAAAATGTTTGAAGTACGTTTTGCAAAGACTGATTAAAAAACGATAGTGGTTTACAAAACAAGTGTACGAGATATTTACTACAACGTTTATGTGACTTTTCTTGGCTAAAAGACGCTTAGCTTAAATCCTGTTACCGCCAGTGCTCAATGTAGCATTGCCAGGTCATGTAAAATAAAAAGTAATCAGTTTGAGGATTTTTTTAAACAGAACTGATCAAGGTTTTTCCATTATGACAGTGGTTTCTTTAAAATAGTGGTTTTTAAACGGGGTTACCCTTCATATTTAGGTATATTACAGCCTCTACATACCTGACTCAAACAATGGGTGCAAGAAAGGGACAAAGTTTGAAAGATACTGCAGTGAAAGAAACTGAGAGGATCAGTTTAATTGATTATTGAAATAATCAGTTACTATTGTGGTCTCACCAATCCTTGAAGGCTGGTCTCCTGCAACCATTATACGCATCTCTGCCTCCAATATGAGCTCATTAGCAGAGCTGGATTGATGCTAATGGATTCAGGTGTGTAGAGCAAAGAACAGAACCAACAGTTGCAAGATTCTGTGCTTAGATGTTTTTGTTTAGATCACTGTGCTAAAGCATGCCTTTTCCTGAAAGTATAACCCACTCAGACAAGTAATTATGCCAAAATTGTACAAGAAATGCAACTGGTTTAAATTTAAGATGAAAAGTCTTCTTTGTTTGTCAATACGCTCTATCCAGAACTCTTCATGTGGAGTCTTAGCCTCCCCTAGTTACAATGTGTTTTAAAACATCTCTATCAAGCATGTTTTGTTAGCAGATTTAAATCACAATATTTTTTTCCCTTCACAGCTAACAATGATCGAACCAGAGATATTAACTGAAGTCCCAGCAGCTCTGAAGCGGCTTGCTAAGCAGGTTGTAAGGGGTTTTTATGGAATAGAACATGCCTTAGCTCTGGACGTACTGATACGTAACCCATGTGTCAGAGAGGAGGACATGCTGGAGCTCCTGAAGTTCGACCGGAAGCAGCTGCGTTCTGTGCTCAACACCCTAAAGGCAGACAAGTTTGTCAAGTGCCGAATGAGAGTAGAGACGGCGCCTGATGGCAAGACAACCCGCCACAACTACTATTTCATTAACTACAGGTTTAACACAGTAGTTTTATCTTTTCCGCATAGTTATGTTTCATTTAACTGTGCATAAATCAGAAAACACGTTTTATTTTTGTTTAGGGTGCTGGTTAATGTAGTGAAGTACAAGCTGGATCACATGCGACGACGCATTGAGACAGATGAGCGGGACTCAACCAACCGGGCCTCCTTCAGATGCCCCTGCTGCTTCTCCACTTTTACGGATCTGGAAGCCAATCAGCTTTTTGATCCTATGACAGGTGACTTGCAGCATCTCTTATCTTCTTTTTCTTTACACTTGAAAAACAGAAAGTGGTTTGCCAGTTTTAGGAAACATTCTTTCTGCAGAGTAGGTTTGTCTAAATAGTTGAGTTATAAAAGCAATGAAGGCTAATATAGGTGATAATTACACAAGGAAATGAGGGAGCCAAGCGGAAGCTAACGGTTAGTTGTAGCTCATCACTGAAGAATATTACCAGAAAGACAGAAATTGTACAATGCTGCTACTGGATACATCATTATGGAGCAGATCCTCATTTACTCTTTTAAAAATATGTTTGTTTTGTTTTTTCATAACCATGATTATTTAAACAAAAAATAGTTTATTGTAAAACAGAATTCTATTTATCCCTCAAGAGTAAAAAGAAACTATTATTTGTATCAATGGCAAGCTGCTGGACAAACATCAGCAAACAGTGGTCCTTTAAAAATAAAGGTGAAATAATTAATTATACAGCTAAATCAAATTTAAAAAGTTTTATAATGGTTATTGACAACGTAACTACATTTTATCTTTACTGTTTTGCCAAACAGGGATTTGATATTTTTATATTGTTATTAAATGAGGGCTCAGTTGTTCTCTACTGTTTTACCCTTATCCAGGAAGTTTAAATATTTTTTATGTAATTAATCAAATGCTTGTTGATTGCCCCCCTAAAATATTGATGCTATCAAGGGTTTTCCTGAGTATTGGGTAGAGTATAAATTTTAGTATCACAGCAATCCTACAGAGGTTATTTGCAATTAAATGTCAAATCTTGATAACCTATATTAGTGCTGCTGTTGGGTTTTCTTTCCTGGTTTAACAAACTACTATAAAGGAGATTACAATATTTTTTTTCTTATCCTGTCTTCTTTTATTTGTGATGATGAACAATGAAAAACTCACAAACACAAATCCCCAAAGATATTTAGAGTTAAATACAGTTTCTATAATCAAACGATTTTATAACATAAGAGTGAAATTGATGCTTTTTGATAAAGATAATTTTTATTTATCTTTGATGCTACAGGGTACTGTTTAATGATTTTCTTTATCATACTTCTTCATGGTTGTCATGTATCCAAAAAGTTAGCCTATATCAGTCCATGTCTGACAGTAAATTGTCTACGATTTAAACCTGTTCTGTTTTTTAACGACCCAGATGACTGAGAATTGACACAGGCATGATTATTTCCTTTTTTTTTTTAGAGGCACTGCCATCTAGTTGCCTCTAGATGGCAGTGAAAGCACGTGTTTAAAGTATTGCAGCGGTGGCTGACCTGCTGTATCTGACAGCTCATGGGGGAGAAAAAACAAGTTAAACAGAATTTTAGTTCTGGCATTACTAAAGCTTCTTCCTATTTTATGTAGCTGTGAACCTCTTGATGGATAAACAGTGAAAACTGCAACATTATCTGTGGTAGATTTTTATATACAGTTGCTGCTTGATCTCCTTATCCTGTGTGGCTCATCACTATGGCCTCCTTTGAAAGCTGTTCAGATACTTTCACAGGTTCCTTGTTATTGGTATTTGATCTTGCAATAAGAAATAATGGCATCAACTAATGTTGTAAAGGTAATTTCCTATAATTCACATTTCTTATAAATCACACTCTGTCCAATTATGCTGCTAAGTAATACTGCACCAGTAAAAATTATAAATCATTTGTGTAGGGGCAAGAAACAAATAATGTATTTTTCACTGTACAATAGATACTGAGTTATTATATATACATTTTTATTTTTCCCTGAGAGGAATTTGTTTTCCTTATTTGAAGTGGTTTTTACCCATAAAGCATCAAATTTACATTTTCCAACAGTCTGAGAATGAGGTCCAGTTATTTCGCTGTGCTTATAACTTTTGCCCCTCAAGCAAAAAGCAGGTAGTTTAAAGGTGTATTTCGTAGATGTATCTCTAACAGACAAGTCTAACTTTAAGTATATAATTAAATTAAACCAGGAAAATGTTTCTAAATGTAGTTATATATTAGGGCTGCTTATTGCCTACAAAAGCTTATTCAAATAACCCACATCTCCTTCCAGATATACTGTCAATTTGCATAATTGTTGAAATGACAGAGTTAAATTCATAGCAAATAGAATCATCAGCAGCTTCATATTAGTCAAATGTAATTTCCTTGAGTTGGCCATTCATCTATCCCTCTCCTTCTGTGTTAAACTTTAGTTGGAAAAAGTAGCAGCTGAAATATTTCACAGTGGTATTTAATGATTCCTTAAGAAATATCCTCTGTCATTTCCTCTGCATTGCATGTAAACAAACCCAACAGGACATTCCTATTTGATCATTTATTATGCAGTCAAGAAATGTTCGCATACCACATCAATTTTATGATTATTTTTAAAAAACGTCATCACAGCAACAATAAAAAGAATTAAATGTATTCAAAAAATGTATTTATTTATTTTTTTTTTTTCAAACAGCATTTTAAAAGATTTTTTTTTTGTCCATCTGATTGTTATGTTAACAAAAACATCAGCTTAGTTAAAATTGTATGACATACATGTTTAAAAAATTTGATAAACTAAAATATTCAATAGCTGTTTTATGTTTATGGTTTTCGGCAAAAAAAAAAAAAAAGGTTTTTACAGATAATGGATCAAAACACATTAAACTAGATATTATGGTGACTTTTGTGTAAAATTCTTAAATAATTAACATGCATTAAGTCCCTCTCAAAGATCAATACTCCATGCCTGTTTCCTTTTTTCATGTGATTGTAATTAGTATGCACTCATATCGAAGGTCTCGTTCTTTTTTCTTTTTTTTGTGGGAGGGGGGACCTTGTCATAGTTTCCTTTATCATTTAGCTGCTGTTTTTTACAGCATCCTCACAATTGTTTAGCTATTTCTGCATCTGTTACTGTTGTGAAGGCACTCATAAAAGGCTGTTAGGATCAAGTAGCCAGATCTCACATTAGAGTCTGATGGACTGGTTGCCTCAGCGGAGCCAGCAACACTCAGTGGGATCCCATAAGGATGGGAAGTGACAGTGCTGGACTTTCAGCTCAGTCTCAGTCTGACCCTCAGTGAAGAGCCAGAACCCTGCAGCTCTAACAAAACACGTCTTTCTCTCCCCTCATTTTTTGTCCTTGCTTCCCTTTAGATTGTCTTTGTTTAAATGACACAAATATGAGCATTTTTAACCTCTCTTCCAGCTTCTTCATCTTTAATAACCATACAGAAAAAGCTTTCACTAATATTTACTGACTTGGTTTTCCCAGAAGTTATTTTAGTCATATTTAGTCTGTGCAAAATAATATTTTTTCCCTTCACCAAATGTCCAAAATGAGCATTCACTCTGTATCTGGTTTTATCTCTCCATCGTACACAAAGGGATAAAGCATGCATGAGGTCTGTGCTAATGTTGGAACAGCTCCAGTTATTGAAACTGAGATCAGGAAGAGAAGCAGATGGTCAGACATGTCCTCTTAACTGTTGGGAAGCAAGGGGCGGGGCACACTGTTTACAACAGCCGTTAAAGATATGATTTAATGTTTTCAATTGTACAACCAGATAGAGAATTCAACAACAGCAAAAATTCAGTTATCTAGGCCACCTGAGGATTACTGGGTTAGCAAGACAACTTTAGCCTCAACCGTGACTGTCCAGTACCATAAAGCTGTATTCATTCTTAGCAAGGCTAGTCACCATGGTAACGTACTCTGCTCTGGGGCGGGCTAGCTTTCAGCATTGCTCTGAATCCTAGAAAACGCTCCACCCAGCAGCCAATCAGATGTTTGGGAAACAATGACGTGTGTTTTCATTTAAGACCCAATTTAATTCAGATGGAAAAAGAACTTAAACAGAACAAAACCAAAATAAAGGAACTTAAAAAAAACAAAATGCAGTTAAAACAAAATGTGTTATTTACAATTAACGTAAGTTTTCAATTGAATTCTTTTTCTTCCGTTTTGACCAACCAACCTTTTACTATTCTATATTTGTTTTCTCTAGTATACTGCCTTCCTGCACCACAGGTATTCACTTGTTTCTTGTTTTGTTTTACAAAGCTGTATTAAAAAAAGGCATATTTAAGAAAATCAAAAGTCAGAGTGCAACTTGTATATAATAACTTTGGATCACTATGACAATCTAAGTGATACAGGTTTTGACAGGCTGGACTGGTGCATATGCCAGATCCTAGAACCGTGTGTTTGCTGTGGGACCCGCAGGAGTGCGGCCCCTTGACTTTACACCATATAAAAAAAAAAACAACATTTTATACCATTGCAGTTGAGCTGATACCTGTATTTCTGTGACATTTCAGGCTGTTAAATATATAAGTTGGGGGAGGAAAAAAAATATATATATATATATATGTATATTAATATTATGTTATATGATTATTATAATGTTACGCTAAAGCTGTTCCAATGGGGGATTAATACTGTGAAGTATTGTTCTGTACATTTGGGGCTGCATGGGAGGACTTTCACCATTTTGAAAGTAGAGCACTTTTTTACCTTTTGTCCTAATGAGTTCTGACATGGTTTAAAAACCAGGATATCACACAGACTGATCATTTCTTGTATTAATATGGTGCAACTGTGGCTTCAGCTTCCAGCTTTATTGTAGCCCATAGATTATTGGATTACAAAGTCAAACTAACCAGATAAAATGGTGTTATGTCTGCTCCCAAGTCTGCTTCACTTCCAAGGAGTACGTGATTAATATGCAGTACATTGATTGGGATGCGTTACGCTGATGCATAACTCGCTGATTTACTCAGTCAGCAATCCTTTGCCACCTTATTTTGCGTCTCTTTCATGCCGCTGTCGTGTTTGACCTTTATTTGAGGCTTGTTTTTCGTTTTGGTAATTCTGTAGGATCAGAAATGCGGTAGTCTCCCTTTTGCTTCATGATTGTAATCAGTCTGCTAGCCTGATTTATACGTTCGTGTTCACAGATTCATGATCAGTTAAAGCTGGATTGAGTTAGCGAGTCGATAAACAGCTTTGTCGTACCGCTGATCCTTATTACCATTAATGTGGATTGGTTAAACTGGGTAAGCTGGAAGTAAAACCGCTGGTTTGAGCTTGCTTTATGGTATGGGCTCTGCCATGCATTCTTTCTACACAGCATCTTCAGTCTATCTGATAATTTCGTTCCCCCCACATTTAAATCCATTAACTGTTTTGCACAAAGCAATTGATAAGGAATAGTTGACAGCACTGCAGAGTTGTGTTGGAGTGTTTTGATCTACTGCATCCCAGGATTATAATCCACTAGCAATATGGCAAGCAAGAGAGTCATGTAGAGGATATTGAGGGGAGCTGAGAAGATAATTTCTGTTTCTCCACATTCACCTTAGATCTGTTTCATTAAAGCTCCTGGGAAATGGCACTGAGCATTAGCGGTAAACCGGGGGGTTTCTAACCATGGCCCTGCATGTTTTAGATGTGTCCCCATTCCCGCACACCTGACTTAAATGTTAATAATCCATTGATTTAAGTCAGATGAGTCGCAGCAAGGTGACACCTTAAACATGGAGGATAGGGCTCCCTAAGGACCAGGGCTGGAAACACCAGTTAGCCATCTAATGTACCCAATGAGCTTTTTATGATATGCTCCCTCAATCAGCTAGAATACTAATCTGCTATTAAGATTAGGCACTGTGTGATGTTGCTAAAGATATACTAAGAAAGTATTAAGAATGATAGAAGGTTTAAGAACTTGGTTGAAGTGAAATTATTATCTTTATCATGTTAAAAATTTATTCAGATAGCTATGAAGTAAACTACATTTTGGCCATCCCGTTCCATTTCATACTTTTTCCATTTTGGGCTTCCTAAAAGGAGCAGGATGTTTATTCATACCTTGTTACTGACAATTTGTCAAAGATATATGGAACCTAATTGTATTGGAGTCTACTTCAGTTCATAAATGGAAAACCAAGCAAAGATTTGTTTAGTTCTTTTATTTATCTATGTCTTGGTGAGCTTGAAAACAGCATAAGCTCTCTCTATTAGAAATTGATTTTAAATTTTTATTCTTTTTTCAGTATCAGCTGATTCGTGGATTCCTTTACAGATACATTAGTGCATTCAGCAGCCATGCCTGGAGTTCCCGTTAGGAGCGTGCATTGCTGCTCCCTCCATTTGCCATCAGTGTTAATATTTTGTTGATTGGTTAATACATTTTTTTTATGTTAAAATTAGGGTTACAACTAATGATTATTTTGCACATTGATTTATCTGTCAATATTTTTTTTTCAATTAATCAACTAGCCAAAGGTCCCTCATAGAAGATTTTTTTTTTTTTTTTATAAATTTAAACCAGGTGAAACTAAAAATTTTTCACTTGAGGAGTTCTGTATAGAGCATGGTGACAATTTTTTGTATCTTAAATACAATATATTTTTTTTTTTTTTTTACAATTTTGATATGATTACTGTTCTAAGTGGTTCAGGTAACGGCATGTTTTAGAGCAGGGGTGGGCTGTCACTACCCGATCCGTCCCGGAAGCACGATCCGTTCTGCGCATGCGCTAATGGATATACATCTGGGTGTCCATAAATAATGTAATTATGGTACTAAAACTACTTATTTCTATCCTTAACTCACTAAAGAAAACTAATACTTATCTTTAAAAAATGTTTTATGACTTTTGTGAGACAATTTTGATGCTTTTTACATTTTCTTCGTTAAACTGCTTCTCTGACGTCATCATGGGACATGCTCAGAGCAGTCCGGCTAAATCTGATTAAATTAATCTGCATTTTAGTTGTTTCTTTCTTTAGATTACGCACTATATAGCATAAGGTTAAAACGAAACGAAAACATAGAACTAAAAAAGACTAGATATATTTTTAAATCCAAAGCCGAAAAAGTTAGCCACCGGAAGTAGCATAGGATCCCATTTCCGGTGCAGATCGGGCAGATTTTAAGGATTTTAAGGCATTTATTTTCTCAGGAAATAAATTATTAATCTTCAACATATTATATTTGAGTACTTTTACTATATTTGGGGTGGGAAAACGTCATTTAGGTATTTTTAACGAAATAAAATAGAGGGCGACCCGGATGTATATCTAGATGGGCATGCATAGAACGGATCGTGCTTCTTGAACGAATCGGGTAGTGACATGTGCAATTCCAGTTCCCGGGGGCCAGTATCCTGCAACTTTTAAATCCATCCTTGGTCCAACACACCTGATCAAATAGCTAAGTTACCTCCTCAGTATGCAGTCGGTTCCTCCAGAATCCATTTAATTATCCAATTATTTGATTCAGGTGTGTTGAACCAAAGGCACATCTAAAAATTGCAGGATACCGGTCCTCAGGAACTGGAATTGCCCACCCCTGTTTTAAAGTCTCTGTACTCCAGTTAATCGATTACTAAATTAGTTGACGATTATTTCAATAATCGCTTAATCATGATTAATCCGATTAATTGTTTCAGCCCTAGTTTAAATTAAGTAGAATGTGTCAATTGTTATCATGGAAATGGAGAAAGAAAAAGTGATATCTACTATAAGAATCAACCCAAAAAATGTCGGCAGCAGATATCTGGGATTGGTCAGACTGATGTCAAAATAATCTGCATTGGCCTTAGATAAAAACCTGTATCGGTCAATCTCTACTCTCTATAGGGAAAATCTGACACATGCACTGTATAAATTTGTGGTGACATCTTTTTAGACCACTGCTGTTTAGAAATACGTCCATCTTTTTCAGTCTCAAAGAACAAACATGACACGATTTGTTTTTGATATTTCTACTAACGTCATGTACACATATATTATCAAATATAATGTAGATGTTTAACAGAAGGATTATTGGATATTGTTGGATATATTGTTTTTCATGGATTGTTGTAAACAGGGCCTTATAGTTGTGGCAAGGGTCTGCCTTATTGAAAAATAAACAATGACTGTTATGCTCCCAATTAATAAGGTGTCATGATCCAAAAAGTTTAAGGAAACTAGAAAAAACATATCAGTCATTGCCAATATAGGAGATAAAAAAATCCTTTTTGATAGAAAAACTAAATATTTTAATATCTTAATTATTGAAGAACAAATAATTATTAGGCAAATCAATGACCTTTTAGATGAAAAAATAATTGCTAAAACAATGGAAAAGATAATGCTGGCTAGTGTTAACTGTCTGTGATAAGGTAACCTTTGATTTATTTGTTAGACAAAATTCCTAGACAGTGTGAACATTTACCTGATGCACACAAATGTTTTCATCCACAGTCCTGTTTCGCTTCTTGTGGTTTTAGTTTCCTTTTTCCATTCCTTAAACATCAGCATCAAACTCTAAGATGCCTCATTAGTTTGGTTTTGTTATCTGATGTTGTAGCCCCTGCTGTGCCTCATAGATGGCATGAGGGCTTATTCACATCCCTTTTTCTCCTGTTTTTATGCCTCGTTGTCAAAGATAAAAACTCCAAAAAGTGTTTTTTTTTTTTTTTTTTTTGTCTTTTCAACTAAAAAGTCTGGCAAAGGCTTTACTTAATGTACTTGCGAGGTAACTGGATTTATTTATATTTTTATTACATTTTTTGATTGCCTGCACCCAATGGGCTGTTGGACTCAAAATGATGGGGGACTCTGTTTAATTTGATTCACCGAAATCTGCACGTATGACTTTGCTTTTACATGCAGTTTATCAAATAAACCAGAACTTTTGAACTAAACATTTCCCTCCTTCCCCGCTGTGGCCTTCAGTGCCAAGAATGGCATCTTCAGAGCAAGGAAACTTATCTTTTCTAATTTCCTGAAGTTCCACTTCTACTCTTCGTGTCAAGCATTTTTAAATATTGTGCCACTGCTCTACTGCAACATCAATTTTCCTCTTAATTAAGTTGATGCCTTCATTGTTCTTTTTAGTTCTTACCTTACCAATATTTCCATTGCCAACTGTTTACCAAATGTGAAAATATAATTGCTGTAAACACTTGGATTTAAAAGTTATCTATTTATGATTAATAGAAACGGTTATTTGTTTTAGGAAGATGAACAAAGTGACTTGGAATGGACTGGCACACCATTTCTAAAAATTGCCTGGAAGATTTCCTTTTCTTTCTGTAATTCTTAAATTTTTTTTACAAAGTGTTATGTTTATTTTATAAACATACTATGTAAAATACCTTGTTGTGTATCCGTTTGATGGTCACATTATATCTGTCTCATCACATCAGCTTTTAACAGAAGCTAAAATGGATTACTTGTTATTAATTCTCTTCTATGCCTTTTTTTCTGTTTCTTTCCCTGCAGGTATGTTTCGCTGCACCTTTTGTCAGACTGAGGTAGAAGAAGATGAATCGGTGTGCCCTGATGCCAGAACACTTGTGGCCCGCTTTAATGAGCAGATCGAGCCCATCTACGCACTCCTACGCGAAACCGAAGATATTAACTTGTCCCATGACCTGCTGGAGCCGGAGCCCACTGAGATCCCTGCTCTCAAACAGAGGTCTGTTGGAAACAAGTCTCACAGCAACACATTGCTCACAACCCCAGTCAGAACACAGTTATCCACTGAAATGAATGTGCCTGTTATGTCCTACTTTCCGGCTTTCGTTTGTTCTATAATACCATATATGTAAAAAATAAAATAAAAAATCTTTAGGTAACTAGATGTATTTTTATAAATTCTTTCTTAATTTTCTTTTAGCCGTGAGCGAGCTGCAGCTGCTGCAGGAAATGCTGCAGGTGGACAACATCGTGAAGCCTGGTCTAACAAAGGATCATCCTACAGTGATTTGTACATCCAAAATGTGGTCATCAGTATGGAAGAGCAGGATGAGCAAAAGAAGCAAATCAATGAAGGCAAACCCCCTAAGGAACAGCCTGTGTGGTTGACTCAGAGTACAGTGAAGGGTGCTTACAGCGAGCCTGAAGCTCTTCGGAGCCGTGAGTACATTTTTCTTTCCTCAGAAATACCTGGTTTTACTCCACATTTTTCTATGAAAGTGTTTCCTTTTTAAGACTATAGAACGTCTCTGCGTTCACTCTGACACACACGCAGACAACCTGGTTTCAAAGTAAATCAGACACACACACACACTGTCACAGGGAAAAGTGGAATACATTTCTTTATTTGTGCATAAACTTATAACACTAACACAATATTAACAGAAGTGAAAAAAAAGAGTGTTATAAATCTACCACCCAAAAGTTTTTCCATCTTGAGGAATCCCATCCCCACAGCATTATACTGCCAGTACCATGTTTCAACCAGAGCTTTGAGTGAATCTAAAGATGAGGGAGTTGGGGGTGAAAGAAAGATATATTAATTGAGGTTTCTCCCTCTAAGTGGTTGCATTATTGAGTATTCACATGCTGTGATTGTTTTTCAAAACAAGGGCATGTCGTAATCAGACCTGGTCAGACATCTATTTTAGCTTAATTGCTCAATTGAAGTAATCACACTTGATTAGTTTATGGCTGAGTGAGAATTGCAAACTAAGAGAATCCTAATTATATAAATCCAACATCCTCTGTAAGGCGCCTCTCTGCTCCTTTTTGAATGTGTTGTAGGCCTAGTGAAGTGACCAAATTGAATACCTTTGTATTTTACTTTTATAAAGATTTGTCATAATGAAGAGTTGTAGTCTTATAGCTGCTGTGGATGAATAATTATGATCTTAAACCTGAAAGACCTGGAGATTTTTACATTTTCCAATCTGTTTTCTACAGGTGGCAATGCTGTACCCGGTTCTCAGGATGGTGCGGCTGGTCACGGAGCAGGCCAGGCAGATGAAAATGAGGAAGTGATGCGCGCCCTGCTCATCCACGAGAAGAAGGCTGTTGCAGGAGCAGGTGTGGGTGGAGCGAGTGCCGCTGCCAGGGGTCTTGCCTCTGCAACAGCTAATGCTAGTGACTCAGAGAGTGACACTAGTGAATCAGAGGACGAACTCCCGTCAGGTCCCACTACTGCCACAGTTTCTCAGCATCGTGCTGCTGAAGAGGAAGAGGATGACGACGATGACTTTGAGGAAGTAGGGGATGAGCCGATGGTGATGGTGGGAGGTCGGCCGTTCTCATACAGGGAGGTGAGCCAAAGGCCTGAGCTGGTGGAGCAGATGTCTGTGCAGGAAAAGGAGGCATACATTGAGATGGGACAAAACCTCTTCCAAGACATGTTCTTCTAAAGACGCACCAAATTTTAAATGCTGTAATTTACCTACGATTGTTGACTGATGCCTCTGTTGTCTTACACTGTCAGTGGAAAACTAATAAAGAGGAAACAGGATGCTGCTCCATATGCTTTGATGTCTGTCATTAAAACAGCTAATGTTTGCCTTGTCAGTATTGTTTCCAGCTCTGATATTTTAATATTCCTTTCTGGAGTGTTTTTTTTTTTCTAAAGTTACCACACCAAAAAACAACAGATAACTTGCAGTCTGCCAACCTTGCTTTTTTTTTTTATTTTTTTTTTTTATCCCAGTCAGTTTCAGTTTAATAAAATATTTCTGTTCTTTGTCAACAAACGTTTTAGACTAGTTTATTCATTTCATGGACAGATGGAACATAACGTTTATTTTAATGGATTCAGCTGTCTACGTTTGGGCATATATCTCCATGTCTCCAGTCAGTTGTGTTGAATGGGCATAATTGCATTGATTGTCTGAGAACTGGTGAAAGATATGAGCACTTCACAGTGCGGGGGTAGGGTACTGAAACACTGAACAAGCTCCTGCTGCTTTCATTATCCTGCTCAGATGATGTGAATCAAATATTCAACTGATCAAAAGGCTTGGTCTGAAATCTTATCTCAGGCAAAAAAAACTGCAAAGGAAGGTGATCTTGGTTCATTTGTGTGGTTAACAGTGGAACATTTGTAACTTGGGGAATCTGTAATAAAATGATATTGCCACACTGCCTAAATTTGTAACGTGTGTCATTACTTTGACTATAAATCAAATTGGATTTTTGCATTTGTATGGCAAGTTGTCTGTTTTATTGCAAATGTTATTGGACATATACAATCCTCTGAAATCTATCTAAAAAGTTAAAAACCTTAAACATGAAAGTTAAAGGTATAGTGGAAGATGTTCTTTTTCCGGGTCGATCATCAAAATAAGCGGCCCTCCTAATTGTCAATCATTCTGGTTATATGTTTACCCAAGGCCATCCTATGTGCTCATCTCCATTTTCACTTACCGGTAGTGAGTCTGACATAGTGGAAAAATTGCAAATCTATTAGAAAGTAAGCTTGTATAAGTGATGCAAACAGCAACTTTTAAACGGAGTGCACGTGCTTGCATGTGTGTAATAAGCGTTCCCTCTAGTGCACGGGTACAGGGTTGTGGAAAATTTTTTTTGTTTTTTTAAAGTGGAGACAGTGGGTCTTTTAAAAAATTTGTGACAATCCTCAACTATAACTTTGAGGAAAATAAAAGTCAGGTTTTGGCTCCTGGAAAAAAAAACTGAAAAATTATTGAACTATTAGTGCACATGATTATGGAAGTTGAATCCCATATTTTTCTCTAATAAGAATAAAGCCCAGATCTATATTTACCAATAAAGAAAGTAGGAATCCTTCCCTTCAGTCTTTGCAGTTATCGGTTTGCTACAAATCAGCTTTTTGTGTTGCAGCAATCACAGCCGCCCAGACACTGTTCAGAGAGAGAGGCTTTTTGCTCAGAGTGGCAGTCTGTGGGGTTTAAAATGTGTCCTTTCCACCTTCTTGGAGCGACAATGGCGTCAGATGCAGGACTTTGCCCTGCAACTGAATAGTGGTCGGGTTCAAACCTCAGGCTCTGGCTGAAATCTCTGGATTTCAATGTCTTTGTTGCCTACTGATGGGGTCCAGAGGGTCTGGTGCTGCCTTTGCATGGTTGCATCGCTTCTGTCAATGAGCCACAGTGCAGCTGTGGCTATAATGTAGCTTGCCATCATCAGTCTGAGTGCAAAGAATGGTTAGTGACTGAATTTTGTGGAAAAAAATACTTTGGTCAAGTCTCCTGACTTAAAAAAAGCGCTTTATCAGTACAGGCCATTTCTTAGGCTGCCATTCCTATGCTCTAACCATCGGGCCTCAAAAGATCCGTGGATTTTCCTGCAACACTGCTTCAACGATGTCTTTATACATTAAGTAGATTTGGTAATTGATTTTTAGTCTGACTTGCTAACTAGCTTGTCTTTAAAGAACACCAATCTCTATTAGGATGGAATCATTTAAACCCACAACAATGTGGTATATTTCTACTAGTCTTTTCCTATTAACCCAGTGAGCAGTGGAAAAGCAAGGTTGGGAGTATTTTCCTGCGAAATCTAATCTTGTTTCTATTGTGAAAACATGCCTTTAGGGAAAGAAAAATAAATATTTTATTCAACTGAGTGAAAGTCCACAGTTAGGCCCCTCCTAGCATGTCAGATCAGATCCTGAGCACTTTACGGTCTGCTTAGTAATCAGTGCTCTAGCATAACCACGGTAACCTGCGGCATGAAGTGACCCACTCACAAAGAGAGAACTGTCACCTCAAAGTCTATATTTTGACAAAGCTCTTGGATAAAGATAAGCCTTTGAAAAACTAAAATGTACCTGCCATGCTACCAGCTGCTCTTAAATTATTGTCTAATATTTTTAGCAATATGTTTTTAAGCAAAGTTACATCTCAGTATTTTACCTTTTCATGTAGCTATATCAGAAAGATTCAAAATATGAGTTAAATTCTAAATTGTATTACTTTTTTTTATATCTTGGTGTCTTAGTACATGGAATGGGTGTGGAATTTTGTTATTACAGTACATAAATCAAATTTTTCCTGAATTTGACTGACTGGCATGTCCAAATTGTTCTTGGACGTAACTTTGTGTGTGCATGCTTGTTTATTCTGTGTGTCACACTGTGACGGGCAGCCAGGCTATCTGGGTCGTACCTTGCCTTTCCCCTTAGGACCGCTGGAGATAAGCAGCAGCCTCCCAAGATTCTGACAGGCATAGAAAATGGATGAATAAATTTGACTCATGTCAAACCTGTAGACATAATAGAAACAGGTTTTAAGCTCTTTTGTACTACCCTTGGTGCTTATGACATGATAATGCTTAAGGAACTGATGCAAATAACTGAACTTGTACTATAGTGGATAAATTGGAGTACCTTTTACAACTTCTGAGAAATGCTTTAGGCAACATTATAGCAACCTGAAAAAAAGTTATTATCAATGTAACTTTTAAGGATTATTATTTTCCAGACCTATATCAAATTATGGCACAATGAGTGTTGCTGCCCAAAGATTAGTTTGAAGCCACGTTGTTACATTTAGTCTTGGTCCTAAATGGAGTTCTGCAATTTTAAGGGTTTTATATAAGAAAACCTTTAGAGTATGCATAAAATAACTTGTCTAAAATACCTGTAGTTTTGATTATAATACATGTACATACATGTTTAAGCTAAAAATGCATCCTCAGCGATTGGAGGATGCATGTCCTGAACGTGCAACCACATGCTTTAACCAGGCGATCAGAAACCTGTGATGGTCCACATTTAAGTAACGACACAAGGGCAGTGGCATAACGTAAAATTGATATCCTAAATTTATTATAAGAAATTATAAAATAATTTCAAGCAGTTGTTCTAGTTTAGACCTTTCCAGGGTGTACCCTGCCTCTCGCCCATTTACAGCATCAGCACCCCTTGCGACCCCAGCAGGGATACACGTGTCAGAAAATGGATGGATGTCATTATTTTGTTTTTTTCTGGTTTATTTAATTTAAATTTTTTTCTTAACAGATCTTTAAAGGCTTCAAGAAAACATTACAGGTGTTTGTACCTTTTTCTTTATGAAAGAAATACAACTTAAAAGTTGCAACAGTCATGATTATACTGATCATTTAAAATATATTGCTTCAAGTTTAAAGTTTATCAAGGCTTTTAAAAACAAGGAATACTTTCTGAGAAAAGTTAATTTTGATGTTAAGTGCCAGAGCCCACCTAAGAAAAGAATAATGGACACATTCTGGTTTGTAGATAATTTATTAGACCAAGATCCTGTTCCATTTAACACTGATAAAACTTACATCGAGCCATCCATTATTTAATCATAAAAAACGTCTGTACATATTGAATTTGAGTTTAAAATGTCAACCTCTGCTGAGAATTGTAGTGCGGTAAAAACCTCTGGGGTAACCCTACAAGTCCATATATTCTTTTAAAGTTAGAGGATGGACGCCTGTAGAGAAGAACCTCAAAGGTCAGGATGAAAACAGGACCAGGTCTCATTAAAACATTCCCTGCCCTTCAGGAACGCTCAATTAAAAATCTCACCCCATGCCGTTCCATTGATCTACAGAGGCAGGTCTGGGTCACAGGGAGGCTGAAAAAGACCTCTGTGGGGAATTCATAAAGTGCAAAAAGTCAGAGTACCTAAAAGAACAGGTACGTCTCTTCTGCAATAAGGAATGAGTTCAGATCCCCTACCTTGTTTTTTTTCTTTTACTGAAGGCTACACAACCTTGAATTCCAGTTTCCCTGTGAAAGGCAATAATAAAAGAAGTGTTACTCATGGTTTAGATTTACAAACTAATTTGATTTTACAGGGATAAGCTTATAATTAGGATTTGCTTTTTTTTTTCCAAGTGTGGGAGGAGATATACAAGAGCAGACTGAGTGATGCCTGACCAGGTTTGCTTGGAAAGATAATATAAAGCTTGATTGACTCCAGGTTTCCGTCACTCTTGATCTAATTAAGCTCCAAGATTAACGACTTCATAATTGACCTCATTTGTCTTTCTGTCATTCAGCTGCAACAATTTCTTTTTGGCATCCACTTTAAGCCCTCAAGAAGTCAAGTGCTCAAGTTATGGTTTAAAATCACAGTACAATTTAGAATAGGTTAGAAACTGCTATTGCTGATTTACCCTTTTCTGGACTGTTTTGGATAATGTACTCACTTTAGCACTCTTACTGGGTTTAGGCATCAATGCACTAAACCTTGCATTTTTTATACTGGCTCAGGGTAAAG
>NW_015151964.1:72559-73003 GCF_000732505.1 Cyprinodon variegatus | reverse complement strand
ACAACAAACTAACAATGCTATGATTTGTAATCATCCCTACACATTGAACTTGTATCTTAATTTTTCCATTTTCCCCGGAATATATATATATATAATTACATATATTCCAGTGAATATTTAGACCCATGACCTTTTACTGTCAATATTTCTACTATTATGCCATGCCTTAACATAAATTGTAAAATTTTCTGCACCAGTTCATCCAATATTCATACCATTCTACAATATGTGGCTTTGGAAAAAAAGATTGTAAGCACTCCATACAAGTTATAGATAAGTTTGAGAGGGATGGTCTTGCTTTGTTTTAGAAGACCATCCAAAATATTGAGTATAGCTACATTCTATGATGTCAGTTTCCAATTTTATGAGTCCTATCAAATTTCTAGCCTCATTATCCTATTTATAAGTTTCTATTGTCAACAGATTTGCTCCAAAAAAAGAATG
>NW_015151964.1:65498-67378 GCF_000732505.1 Cyprinodon variegatus | reverse complement strand
AAAGAATGTTCATTTTTATGTTTTTTTTTAGAATAAGGAACTTCATTGAAATCTTTGAATTTGTCTTAGTCTGACCCCTTACCCATGACCAATTTGCTTTAGTTGTAAGGCTGTCCAGCTAAGGCTGTCGAAAGCTAAAGTTTTGGAAAAGATTGTCCCCGTAATCATGTTAGTACACTGAACTTCCACCAAGTTAATGTGGAAATTTAATGAAGGGACAATCAATTAGCATTTCAGATTTTATCTTCTCGTATTTACATCTGGATCTACAGTAATTAACATCTCAGAACATAACGTTCTGTGATTTACATATCATGGAACGTTATGTTCCTAACAGAATATCACATTTCAGATAAACAAGAGCAATTGCTAATTTAACTGGTAGATGTTTTAATGCCTACATTGATTCAAGCAATTACTGATTTAAGCAGTAAAGGATGCTAAATATTTAGGATCAGATGGGTTTTGCTGGTGCAAAATGCATTTATAATTGAGATAAAATTAAAAGTTTTCATCTCTTTGGTCAAACATAACATGGCCATCTGAAGGCAAATGTTGTGTAGAGTGTTGCGCTATTGCGGGTTAGAGTGGCCCATTAGCAAACCAAGCACAACTGATGTTTTTTATCCTATTTTTTATAGTCTGTTAACCTTTTATAGAAGCATTTCTCATCCATTAATCTGCTTATTTATTCATGAGATTCGTTGAACTTGTCCATGCTATCCAAGGACAGTAATGCATCAGAGGAAGTGTGTTATCTTCAGCCTGACACTCCCTTGCTCTGATTATATTGGATCGCTAACGATTATGTTTCATCAAGTGAAAGGAACGGTTTGGAGGCAAGTAAACTGACAACTGCTAAAACAGTGTTACACAGTGAGTGACAGTTCATTGTATCCAAATACATTAAATACTCGAAGCAACAGTCTAAAAACAGCAATGGTCGGATCAGCGTGTAAACATATTCATGACGTCTAATGAAATCTCACAAGTGTTTATAGCCTGATGAATGCAGGGGCACATAGTCAATCAACATGTGCCGCTGAGACAGCTTCATGTATAACCATCAGCATGTCTCTGCTTGTCCCAGTGTATTTCAGCTCTATTAAATATGAAAAGTAGTTTTTCTTTTAATTAATTTCTTCATCAGCAACTTGGATTACCTTTCTTCTATGACATTCTTTTAACAATCCTTACTGACTTGATTATACAAAAATACAGTAGACGATAGAAAGCTGAATCTGTAATTTTTTTTAAGTTTCATAAAAGAAAAAAAGCGACATCTAATTTTGTCCAAGCAGCTGGTGGTATAGTGTTTCTAATAGGCTCTACAGTCAAACATTGGCGTCATCCGTGTTGACATGTCATCTCTTTCCCCTCTGCAGCCTCCAACTGTCTTTACAAATCAAACCTTTAATGACTTTAGAAAGCTGCAGCCCATGTCATCCTGCCTGTCCCCACTAGTTGCCCTCGCTGAGCTTTATGTTTTGTTCAGTCATGTGATCCACAAATCCACTTCAGCTGTCCCTTATCAAGCTCCCAGTATGTGGTATATGGAGGACAGGTTTCAGTATGTGTTTGCCAGATTGTCTGTGGTGCCACAGCCTGTTATCTGTCTGACTCCTGCCTGTTGTCTGTGTCCTGCCCATCCTGTCTGCCCTGCTTTTCCACCTTCCCGTTACGCCAGATGAGCCTTGGTTTAGCAAACTGGGTTCATTCTGGCTGTCAAGTGTCAGCCCTTGCTTTTGTTCACGCTGTAGCAGTATTTCTATTTACCAAGTGCCTTTGTAAAAAAAAAATAAATGAATAAAATATATATATATATACATATATATACGTGTATATATATTTTTATATATATATATATATATATATATATA
>NW_015151964.1:57840-65433 GCF_000732505.1 Cyprinodon variegatus | reverse complement strand
TATATATATATATATATATATATATATAATCTGCCTTTTTCCATTATAAAACGTGTGTTGGTGACGGTAAACCTGGAGTGTGAAAGTGCCCTGGTTTTCTGAATGATAGACTCCTTAAGAGTGAGCTTTCAACATTTTTGGACATCCTCCTGTATATTTGTTGATACTAAAAGGATGCTAAAATTGGCCTGTCTTGCTATCACCACTCCTGTCTCTATACAAGCAAGAAGAGTGATTCAAACAATCAGGGACTCATCTGCACACAGTCATTATGTGTTGGTGCTTGTGTAACTCTTCTACCTGTTTTGTAGGAGACTGGTAAACAAACCATGATGTACGTACTGCTAATTATGCTAAAGTAAAATCTACATTATCTCCCATGCATACAAGACGAATTCTAATTTTCACTCTCGTTTTAACAAAAGGGGATTTGAAATTAGATATCCTAGATGAAAACCTGCTCCAGAACACTCTTGACCTTAAACTGTGGCATTGAGTCAAAGCACAAAGCCATGAGCCAAAGAGTGGCTTCAAATCAATCTGTTAATGTCCTAGGGTGTGGTCAAGGCTTGCATCTGACTGAAAAACACAAGAGAACTCTGAAAATATCTGTACAAAGACACCTCACATCCATCGTAATGGAGCTTGACATTTACTGCAATGAGGGATAAGTTAAATGTGCCTAAGAAAGATATGCTAAGTTTAAGGCATGATATTCAAAAGCTGCTAAAATTGGATCAACAGAGTTTTAAGCAAAGACAGTGAATATTTATATAAACATAATTTCGTGGCTTTCTATTTTAAATAAAATTTCACAGCGATCTCAGAAAACCATTTTTTATGTTATCCCAATGTGGTTTTGTGTGTAGAATTTTGAGGAAAAGGATTAACTTCGTTTTAAATAAGGCCAAAACATTTCAAATGTGAGGCACCATGCTGTGATTATTTTTTGATTCAATATAAATATTTTTTCGATGCACTGTAAAAAAAAAAAAATCCTTTTTTTCTATTAAAACTTTTATTTATCAAAATTTATCTTATTAAAAACTTGGACCTGCTGTGCAATTATATGATAAAATACACAGAAATGCTCTTATTTTCTGAAGTCTGGTACTATAAGTCTGGAAGTGTATAACTTAACCAAACAAAAACACATTTTTAAGCATCTATTTAAAATGTGAATATTTTGCTATGAGCTACTGGAATGGAGAACAAGTTAGTGTCTGAATAGATGAAGACTGAGTCAAGCTCAGAGTATCACTAATTTTGGGGGATTATAAATCATCTAGTTGGCCTCTGAATGACTGAACCTCAGAATCTTTACAGGACATTTCCAGGATGCTTTCTCTGCCCCATTTGTCTAATGAAAAATCCTGTACAGTTGGCCAAGGCATGATAAAAAGGGAGAACAGAGAAACACAGAAAGAAAGGTAGTGAGTTGAAAATGAACAAGCTAAGACCAAAGGTCGAAATCTGTGTCTGTGGTCCAAAAAGCAGAGATAAATGTATTGCCTGACAGGGACCAGATCATACAAGAAAATTCAGAGGGCAGAGGCAGAGTAATACCTGAGAGATCAAAAAATGGCAAGGGAGGAGTGCTGGAAATCTAAACACAGGACAGCAATTCATTATCTGGTAGGCCGGAAAGAGCTCAAACAGAGCAGAACTCATGTGAAAGACAGCAAAAACAATATGTAGACACAGGTGAGCTGAATAAATTGATTACTGCCTGATATGTTAGAATAGAAATCAGCTAAGAAATATTTTTGTCTTCCGTCTTGGGCATGGCTTAGTGTGTTTGCTGTGCACACTCTTCTATAATCTTCTATAATCTGTTCAGATTTTGAAATTAAATTGCTGCAATGAAGTATGCCTGGATAGAACTGTCTCATTTGAACAAAACAAAGCTCAAATCATGATATGGCTGGATAAACTCTATGGAACGTAAAGCAGAGTATGCTGTATTATCATCCCAAGTATTTCCCAAAAAAAACAACTTGTCAAGCATTTAATTGCTAGTCTGAAAAAAAATTAGATTTTAAGTATGTCTTAAAAAAGTTGCTACAATATAATCCTATTTAAAATTGAGAGATTTTAGTGCTTCATAAAGTTGCATTTTATTGTGTTGTATCTTTAAGCAAAAGTCCAAGAAAAAAATATTTAGCCAAGAGATCCAAAAGCTTCTAACACGATTTTCCAAGGTGCACGGAAAAGGTCAAAGATCTGGTGAAGTGAAGACTCCAACATTTCAATTCCTTAGAAATAGCTATTTGCTGACATTTTTTCTTTTCGCTTCAGAATCATGCAGCAACTATGAGCCATCTCATAACTTAAAAAAAACCAATAAGCTTTCTGATGGATTATTAATTATTCTTTTTAATTTATGTAAGTGCTTTTGCATTGCACTCTGTCCAAATATACATCTACCATCAAACGCAGAAATGATTTCCTCTTCAATACATCTGTATCTTCTTTGCTTAGCATACTTTATTCAAATAAATGTTTTCTGCCACTCCTTGCTTCACACTTCCTTCTCCACCCACCTCCGGGTCCTGTGGGAAATGTCCCAGGAGAACGCAGTGTTGACGTCACCTTTCATTAATTGACCAACATTAGAACTTGTTGCTATGCCAGCAAACAAAAGCCTTGTTTGTCTCTTGGCAAAATGAAACTTTGAGGCCCTGCAGGAAAACAATTATCCACAAATGTGTGACTCAGTCATATCCTTAACATGCTCTTATTAACAAAGATTCATTCTCCTTGTCTCAGCCTATTAGGAAATAATTAGTTATTGGATTTACTGGTAATGTGATTTATGAAATAAATAAAAAATTGGCCAGTGAAAGTATGTAGTGTATTAAATGCGCCATAGTGTTTTTCAACCATACACTGAACTATTCTGTATTGTCTTTTTGATTGATCAATGCAATTGCAGCACTATTATTACAATTGCTAAAATGATATAACTTTGTTCTACTATAACATTTGATGGCACAGAAATACCTCTAAGCTACAATGAAATTAAATCTCTTGTCAATACATTTCATACTTTACTATTAAATTATTAGGTAAATGAAATTGTTTTCAGTACCTATTTAGAAAAGGATGCAGACTGAGACCTATCCTAACAAAACAAAGAAAAAGGCCACATGTTTTTACATTTCCATTCGCACATTCCCATCTCTATCTGTATACACTCAGACATTTTACCCAACACTTAAAATAAACAGATACACAATAATCTTTGGGTTACACACACTCACACCCCATACTCCCAGGTCCAAATATTAATACTCCAGCAACCAACCATTTCACCCAGAAGGTGTTCCCGTTCATTCCAGGGAGGAGACAGGTAACCTGGCTGGGCCACTCATTTAATGAGTGGCCAGGAACTGCTTGA
Source organism: Cyprinodon variegatus (assembly GCF_000732505.1). Taxonomy (NCBI): domain Eukaryota; kingdom Metazoa; phylum Chordata; class Actinopteri; order Cyprinodontiformes; family Cyprinodontidae; genus Cyprinodon; species Cyprinodon variegatus. The sequence continues at coordinate 62,033 of NW_015151964.1, read as the reverse complement.
ACTGAATGACCCTGGTTAAGACCCACGGGCAAAGAAAAGGCCAAAAGAAATGAAAAGTCCACTTGGGGCCAGTCAATAAGAGTAGCACCTAAATGACACAGCCCCAAACCTCCACTGAGGTTAGATTTTAGCCTTGAGAGCCTCTAATCTCCCATAAGCCCCCAAATGAATCCCCCAAAACAGCCACCTCTAGCCGGACACAAATACAGATATCAAAAGCATTTCCTTCAAAACAGGCGCGAACCCCCTACCAGACACACTGTAAAAAAAATCTAAATCTAGATTTTTTCTTAAAATAAGTGTATTTTTTCTTCAATTGAGGAGGTAAAAGAAATGTTTTGCCAACAGAACAAGACAATTTACATTTAAAATAAGAAAAAAACTATTGCATTGTCTTATTTCTAGTGCACGTTATCTAATTATCTTATTTTAAGAGAAAAATACTCATTCCATGGGCAAACTATTTCATTTACCTACTCACATTAAGGGTAAATACACATAATCTAAGAAATTTTTACTTATTTCTATATCATTTTTCAAGTGCACCATGTTTTTATTGGACTGATCGTTGCATTATTAAAGGTTTGGTTTGAGCTAAGAAACAATTTAAGTACTGTCAATATGCCAGGTAAAAAGAAAAAAATTCTGGGATGCTTAAGCTAAAGATGAGTACTGCAGTGCACACTGAAAAAAATGTTTTATTAACTAAAACAGCAAAAAAGAACACAGGGATAGGTGCAGTATGAGTGAGTGAGTGAGTGAGTGAGTGAGTGAGTGAGTGAGTGAGTGAGTGAGTGAGTGAGTGAGTGAGTGAGTGAGTGAGTGAGTGAGTCAGAGAGAGAGATCATAACAAAATGCTGCATACAATGTCAACAAGACTTATTTTTTATAGTAGTTAAGAGATGTTTGCCTAACTTATTATCAGTGCATGACAGTGTGCATGAATTGGTGAATGATTAATTGGAGCTTTGGAGTCCTCTGACTTGACTGTATAAGTACAGGCCATTTACCATATTATAGTGATTTGGTAACACAGACTTTTAGCTTTAGGTATTTCTGTCTACTCAGAACATAGAAAAATAGCTAAAAATAATCTGATAGAAAAAAGCTAATCAGAACAAAGAGAATTGGGAAGACTGGTAGAAGAGTAAGGCAAAACGGGGGAAACGAGCAGAAGAGTGTCTAAAAAACAAGAGCGAAGAAGGTGGACAAGACAGAATGCACAAAAGGCAATGAATGTAATGAATGTGGTCTAGGCCACTATGGATTATAAAGTCATTTGGGACCAGACCTTTAGTAAAATGGGATGCTACGAAAGATTAAGTGGTTGAAAAAGATTTAAAGGAAAATTACCTTTTCTTTATACTCTCCAGATGTCCTCTGGATGGCATCCCATTTATGTTTTTAGCTAAGGGTCTTGTTCATAGACATTAATTTGTAGTAATGTCTATGCTTCTGTCCCACATGAGTGGATGATTATCTCCCCATAGTGTTCTGGAGCACTTTTATCATTTGCTCTAGTTTGCCACTTTGTTTAACTTGCAGCTGTTTTTGCTTCTTGCAGTATTTTACTTTTGCATATGCTTTGTGTTAGCATCATTTATGTATTCACAGTGTGTTTTGCACTTGTAACATGTTTTCACTTTGCTTTACTGTTTTTCTGTGAAAGCAACTTTTCTTTTGTTTCAGGTGATTTTGCTTCTTGCAGCACTGTGCTTGTTGTTTCTGAATGTTGTGTTTGCTAGTCTAATTTTCTGGTTTGCAGGACCCTTTGCTGTAGGATCATGTATTTACATGGCTTTTGCTACCCTCAGCCACCACAGAAATACACTTTAAAAAATATATGTCAGTATCCCTCTTAAAGGTATGGGCTACAAATGGGCTTGACATTCGATGTACCAAAACATGAAAAAGTATAGGATGCAAATACGTTTGCAAGGTCTTGTTTTTGCAGGTCTTATCTACTTTTTCAGCAAAGAATAAAGAAAAATTCTGATAAAAGTTATAACGAAAAATTGTGCATAAAAGTTCAAAACTGTATTTTTATTGGCTACTACAAAACATACCCCAAACATGACCATAAATCCATATAGAAGCTTTCCTTTGTTGTGATAAGGCTTGTTGCAATCAAATGTCAGTCTAACTCGAGGCATTTCTGCCATGTGCCTTGAGCAGCAAATCTGCTGATGACAACATCCGCAGCTGTTCATCCACTCATCAGTATTCAGTAGACAGGAGGCACACACCCCATCACTCCCACAAAAAAATTAAGATGCAGAAGGATTTGAAAAAAAAGAATGCAACTACAAAACATAATCAGTATTTTAAATGGGATAGAGATAAAAAGAAATTTCTTAACCAAGATTTAAAGAAATTTGGTGACATCTTTTTGTCACATTGTTCATGACGTGAAGTGTCATGTCCATCATATATATATATATATATATATATATATATATATATATATAGTAACAATCTTCCTTCACTTCTGGATACATCAAATCAATCACGTACACGTTCTAGTTACACAGACCTGAGCAAAAACTAGGTATTCAAAGTGTAAATAAGTACATCCATACTCATGTTACAGTTATACCACAGAGGATTTAAATTAACTTTATTATTGTCTTAATCACTGTAAAGCATAGGTCTTCAACAGAGGGTCTGCGACCCCTAGGGGGTCCACAGAGGTACTGCAAAGGGGTCGCGAAAGTTTTGGTTGATAAGACTTTTTATTTTTTATATTCCCCCCTGCAGCTTTTCTACTAATTGAAATGTCTTTAAATCCACATTTACATGAATTCAACACACTGTTGTAGACATTTTTTCCCTCCATTTATCTGTTTACAACAGTGTGTTGTAAACGCACTGTTGTAAACAGATAAATGGAGGCAGAAGATGTCTTTCAGACATCAATGCACACATTCAGTGACACACAGGAGCTCTTTCAAGCTGGGCGCCGTTTCATTCACAACACCTGTCCCATCAACCAGGAATCAGAATCAGAAACACTTTAATAATCCCACAGCGAAAATACTTTTGTTACATTACTCCATATGTAATAGAGAGACTATAGGACCAGTTTGATATAACACAATTTCATACAATATATATAATTTGGGGTCCCCGCTCAACTCACCATCAGTTTGGGGGTCCTTGGCCTGAAAAACATTAAAGACCCCTGCTGTAAAGACTCACTTTATTCACTTTACCTTCATCTGTAAATAACATTCACATGGATTTTCCTCAGTGTATATATAAATAATCTTGGCTAGCTTTGGGGTATGAATACTTCTCTCTCCTTCAATGATCACAGTAATAGATTTCAGGTATGCAGTCAGAAAGCTTACTCATTGATCGGATTCTTCATCCTTTTCACCTTTACTTTTTCTCAGATTTACTGAGGTAACAAATCACTTTCTCTTTTTCTCCAGACAAGTCATGACTCTGGCAAAGTAACCAGTTTGTTTACATTCAGCTGTGCTCCTGGCATTATTATCACTCATTATTTCCACCTGTGCTGCTCTGCCCCTTCTCATCAGTGCTCATGTTTACCACCTGCTCCGCCAGATCACTGTAAAGCCTAGTGTCAGCAGATGTCCAGCATTCTTTCCTTGCATCTCTGCCTCATCACAATTTTTATTCTACCCCATTAATTCCTCTTCCTTTCCTCACCTACGACAGACAGTCTCATAATTTCTGGACACCGACCACCATCCTGCTTTCTGTCTTCTGGCCCTTTGACCTCCCCTAGATCCCTAAGTCTGTGGCTGCCCCCGTGGTTTTGACCATGTTTTTAGAATTCTTGAATTGCATTGAGGACTAGAGTTTCTTTATTTAGACTTTTTTCCTCCACCCAACAATATTGTATGCAACGCAGCATCATGTATTTTACTGAAACTAAATACATAATCGTGCATATTGTAGAGCAGAGGAGATTATAGAATGTCTCACAAGATTAGAACGAAAAGTATTGACAAGCATGTTAAAGATAAAGGCTATAACACCATCTCCAAGCAGCTTGATGCTCCTATGATGATATATAATATAATAATATTCAGAAATGTAAGATCCAGAGGACTGTTGCCAAACTCCCTCGATGTGGTTGCTGGAGTACAATTAATGATAAAACCAGAAGACATGTATTACAAGTGGTAACATAAGCCCAGAAAACTTCTAGAGATGAACTTAGA